>NW_023495344.1:27500-165000 GCF_904425465.1 Colossoma macropomum
AATTTCCTAAAGCTTTAGCAAACTTGCCAAAAATCAGGTTCCTGGTGTTCTTTCCTAACCAGCTAATGAGGATTACTAGCCAAGCATTTAGTTTCCAGGGTTATTTTGCAAGTAGCTACCTAATTTACAAAACATTAGGTTGCCCATGATATTTACTAAGTAGCTAGCTAACTTATCAATCATTAAGGTTCCCGTATTATTTTCTAAATATCTAACTTTTCAATCATTAAGTTTCCCGTATCATTTTCTAAATATCTAACTTTTCAATCATTAAGTTTCCCGTATTATTTTCTAAATATCTAACTTACAACGCCTTAGGTGTCCCATGAAATTTCTCAAAGATTTAACAAACTTACCAAAAATCTGATTTCTGGTGTTAATACTTAACCAGCTAGCTAACTTACAAATCTTTAAGTTTACTAATCAAGCATTCAGTTTTTGCAAATAGCGACCGAACTTACAATGCATTAGGTTTCTTATGTAATTTTCTAAATAGCTAACTTACAAAGCATTAGGCCTCCCATCAAATTTCCTAAAGATTTAGCAAACATACCAATAATTCGGATTCTGGTGTTCTTTCCTAACCAGCTAGCTAACTTACAATGCCACGAGGCTTCCCATGTCATTTTCTAACTAGCTAGCTAACTAAGGAAGCAGTATGTGTTATTTCTAAACTAGCTAGTTAACTGACCAGTGCTCAGTTTATTAACCAGCTGGGTAACAAGCGTTACGTTTCCATTGTTATTTCCTAAGTGACTAGCTAACTTTGTAAACATTAGGTTTCTTATATTATATCCTGATTAGTTTGCTAAATCTTAACAAAAGCTACCTCACCTGTCAGGCCCACCATAATGAGACAGTAAACCCCAACATAGTTTATGTCCCCACATCAATGGTAGGCTATGTTGCAGGGTAACAGGCTCATGTGTAGCTTGCTAACTTACATAGTTAGTCTCTCAGATATGTCATGCAGTGGTATGAATTTCAGATACATATTAAATTAAACAGAATTAAAATGTATTTTAAGGGGCTGGATTTTGTTTGCGTGACGCCTCTGAGCCCTAGGGACATCAGGTCCCCACGAATAAACATGCTGGGGAATCATGTAAGGGAAGTTGATTGATGCTTCTGCGGGCGGCTCCAAAGCTGGGGAATTGAATTAATTCTCTTCGGGGGAGGAGGAGCTGTTACTCACCTGCATCATCTGCGCAAAGTGAGACATTTTGAAAGAGAAGAGAGAGACGGTGCGATCAAACAGACGGAGAAAACCTCGGCTGAAAACACCTCACGCTTTAAGGTGTCAAGGTTTCACTAATATGACGCCAGTCGCTGTCTCTGCGGCGGAGGAGAGAGAGAGAGAGAGAGAGAGAGAGAGAGAGAGAGAGAGAGAGAGAGAGGATGCTGTAGCCCCTCAGTACGTCCCTGCTGCTGCATGTTTTGTCACCGTTCGATAAAAAAAAAGGAAAAAATCTGAAGCGCAGATACAGAAATGAAATCAGATATAAATAACTGAATGGCTATGAAACTACGTAATTAATTATGCAATTACTTACAAATACATAGCAAAACTACCTTAATTAACTTCAGACTTATATGGCTTATGGTGATTGAACAATCATACCTCATTCTCCTCACACTCTTTGCTAACAGGTGTATAAAATCAAGCACATAGCCTTGCAGTCTCCATAGACAAACACTGGCATTAGAATGGTTCGCCCCAAAGAGCTTTAAAGCATGACACTTTAAACATGGTACTCTCATTGGATGCCACCTTTGCCACAAGTCAGTTTGTGAAATTTTGGCCCTGCTAGATCTGCCCTAGACAACTGTAAGTCCTAGTGTTGTGAAATGGAGGTGACAATAGTTCAGTCACAAAGCGATAGACCACGCAAACTCACGGAGTGGGAACGCTGAGTGCTGAAGAGCAAAGCGAGTAAAAACTGACTATTCTCTTTTGCATCATCACTACATGCAATGGGTTTTCATGGCTGAGCAGCTGCACACAAGGGTTTTTCAGGGTTTGGGCCTCTCAGTTCCAGTGAAGGGTGATGTTGATGCTGCAGCACAAAGACATTTTACACAGTTATCTGCTTCCAGCTTTGTGTCAGCAGTTTGGGGAAGAGCCTTTCCTGTTCCAGCATGACTGAGCCCCTGAAAACAAAGCATTTGATGTGGAGGAACTCCAGTGGCCTGCCCAGAGCCCTGACTTCAACCCCACTGAACACCTTTGTGATGAACTGGAACGTTGATTGTGAGCCAGGCCCTCTCGTCCAACATCAGACCTCACAGATGCTCTTTTGACTTAATGAGTGCAAATTCCCACAGACACACTCTATAAACTTGTAGAAACCTTCTCAGAAGAGTGGAGGCTGTGATAGCTGCAAAGGGGGCAACTCCATATTAATGCCCAAGGATTTGGAATGAGATGTCCAGCAAGCTCATATAGGTGTGATGGTGAGGTGTCCACATGCTTTTCTCCGTATAGTATACTTGTGAGTGTAAAGTTTGATGGAAGACTACAAGACCACATTTTGACCACAAGAAAATTCTTTTAAGTGGTATAATTTGATGAATCATGCTTAACATTTGCTGCTTAATTTTAGCACTGGAGCCATGAGGCTAATGTTGCTAACAAGCAATTATTTCCCAGTTAATTATTTGCATGACGATCACTCATCAGCTGTAATTTCATGATCGTGACAAGCCCCATCATGCTTTATTCAACTTCTGGAAGGCTTCGTAATTGGCTGTGGAGTTGATTTACAGCCAGAGTAAAACACAACTAAAGTAGGTCAGCGGCTCCCGAGGACCAGAACTGAAAAACCCCTGGACTCCTTCATCACAACGGCTGAGATGTTTTCTGAAGCTCGTCATTGTTGTCGTTGTTATTACTTATTGAGTTTCTTGACGTTAAAGATATCCAGAGATCCTTTCATTTTCCATACAATTCTTATTGAGAACAACACAGGACTCAGAACGTGACTGACACAGACAGAAGAGAGTAGGAAAAGTAAGTGATTAAGTGGGTTGAGGGAGTGCTAGCAACTCTTTCATTCGCACAAAGTAAATACCGCAACGTATTCCCAAAAAAAAAAAAAGAAAACGCAATTATAAGGGGCTTAGGGAAGCAGAACACAAGGCGAAGTTATCAAGAGAGCAGCCGAGCGGAAAAGCTTACAGAAATAATCCCGGCTAGAAACGGGCGGCTTTCAACCCTGTTGACTGTTGATACTAACATATGCTGGAAAAAAAAAGAAAGAAGAAACAGTAAAATGAGGTTTGAGAATGAAGCAATTAGGTCCGTGCTGCCCTTAGGGCAGCTAAGATTAGATCCAGCTGATGCTGCAAATATACAGTGTCAAGTGGAAGCGCAACATATCGCTGCTTTAATCTTCAATAAGGAAACTGGGCCTATACCTTGCTATATCTTTTTAGCTTAATTTGGCTTGACTTTGCCGTTGAGATGCTTACCATCTTTATGCTGCTAAACAGGGAGGAAAGGAAGCAATACGAGTCTTTCAGATTTACTTCAGTCCGTAAATGGCAACGAGAGCAGAGTTTACGGAGAATTTTTCAAGGTTTCTACAGCAACGTCACCGTGAGAGCCTTAGGGAGACTTCAAGGTCTTTCAGAAGATGTCAATTAAGTTTGTGTAAAAAAATCTCAGAAAGCGGATAAACATGCACTGCCGACCTCAGAGCAATAAAACTGCTCGGTTCACATTCCACCATCGATAATTCATCCTGTTAATGAAGTGATTATCTTTATATACACAGAGATGAGTCATCTTTTCAGTCTGAGATCAGTGAACTCGCTAAGTGCTAACGAGAATAACAATAACGGAATAGAACTGAACACACCTTTACTTAAATATCTAAAGGCATAAGTTGAGGGTTGAGGTCAGGGCTCTGTGAGGGCCACTGGAGTCCCTCCACACCAGACTGGTCACTCCATGTCTTTATGGAGCTGCTTTGTGTACAGGGGCTCAGTCATGCTGGAACAGGAAAGGCTCTTCCCCAAACTGCTGACACAAAGCTGGAAGCAGATAACTGTGTAAAATGTCTTTGTGCTGCAGCATCAACATCACCCTTCACTGGAACTGAGAGCCCAAACCCTGAAAAACAGCCCAGCCCATCATCCCTCCTCCACCAAACTGTACTGTTGGCTCTGCATTCCAGTAGGTAACTCCTGACATCCACCAAACCTGGATTCACCATCAGACTGACAGATAAAGAAGATTCATCACTCCAGAGAACACGGTTCCACTGCTCCAGAGTCCAGTGGAGGCTTAATTTACACCACTCTAGCCGACACTTGGCATTGTGCATGGTGATCTTAGGCTTTTGTGCAGCTGCTCGGCCATGAAAACCCATTTCATGAAGCTCCCAACACAGAGTTCATGTGCTGATGCAGTTTGAAACTCTGCAGTGAGTGATGCAACAGAGGACAGGTGACCAACTGTTGTGTGTAATGGGCTAATAAGCTTCTATTACTTGTTAGCTACATAAATCTCAAGCAGGTGTTGCATGAAATTCACATTCTGTTTGTTGCAATGTAAACATATAATTGTAAAAGGTTAAAAACTGTGGAAATGGATGACACATATAATCGCCATCTAGTGGTGGGTCAGGGAAAGCCACTGAAATCAGTGGATTCCCAAGAGCATCATAGCCAGGTCGCAATGCACAAATGTCTTATATATTATCAATAGATTCTAATAAGAATAGAATATATTGTGTAATCATTTCAATAGATCACTATTTGTATGGAACGACTCCTCCATGACCTATAACAAGGGTCTTGTGGAGGAATTCAAGTGCTTTAAAGCAGGGAGGCATTAGAAGGAGTTCAATTTTATTCAAGAGAGGCATGACTAAGAATACAAAATGAGGTCCTTATAACTCAATTAAGGTATATGTCTAGGATTATTATGGCTCCTCTGTATGGGCGTACTGGGGACGGGGGGGTCGAGCATTACTTGTTCAGATAAATGTGTTCTTGACTGTGTAAAAGACATTCAAGACAAAAGACAAGAGACGGAAGACATTCTTTACTTAAATCGGGAGGGCATGGGTTCGTCCCCAGGGAGCACAGCTTTGAGAATAAATTACACGCACACAGATAAAAGAAAGGAAAGAAGGCAGCTTTTGTAATTTTAATGCAATACTTTGGCAAAAAATGCACATTTTACAATTCCCCCTGACCCCAGATGTAGCTGATCATCCAAGACTTGTTTGGCATCTGATGTTTGCTTCATTAATTTTACACTGGAGCAATGAGGCTAATGTAGCTAAGAAGTATGCTTATTTGTGTAAGTAGAAATTTTTAAAAATCTGCTTGCATGAGGACGGGGAAAGTGAAAAAACTTGAAAAAAGGAGTTTCCAAAAAAAATGATTAAAAGCTCCAGAGAAAATGGGGCTCCTAACAACCACCTGGATGAGCTGGTAGACCCCAAAACTGCCCCCATCAGATAAACAGCACTTAAAGCTTTGATCTTTGAGAGAGAGGAGAAAATCAAGCTGCTTCAGATCTGAAAACATCCACAGGTGTTTCTGTCCATCCTTCCACTAGAAGAAGAAAAGATCAATGCATATTTGGATTACTTGGGTCATGAGATGTGCAAACCAACTTCTTCGACTGAACTGTGGAGGTGTGTCTGCAGATTCTTTGAGGAACTGAAAGTGAGTCTCCTGAAAAGAATGGAAGCTGGAATGAAGGTAAAGAGTGCTGTTGTGGCTCCACAGCTGAATCAGATTTGTAGGTAAAAATAAAATAATCCTCCTTTACAGTAAAATAAAGCTCTGCTGATCGTTCAACACAGTTTAACAATAAATGGTCTTAAACTCTGGAGTTAATGTAGAACTGCTGATTCACCCTTTAACCCTGAAGATCAGCGCAGACTGCTGGTCACCATAGCAACACAGACATTTAAAGATTTAAGATGAACATCGATAATTTGGAGACGAATGGACTTATTTGCATTTATAATCACTCCAGCTGGTTTCCTGATACGTTTAATCTGCAATGAGAAACTGACAAACACTAAAAAGTCATGCAGCTGAGCTCAGTTTCTCATTCACCAGCTTCTTGTTCGAATTCTTCAGTTCCACCTTAAATAGTGCAGCAGTTACATTCCAGCGCCTCAGGCACCATTTAAGGTGGCGAAAGAGAAGCGACTTCAGCCTCATAAAAAGTCAAATATTTGAGAGACATTTTACAAGAAACTTTCTTCTTTTGTGGAAACGTTTCCTGCTGGAGATGCGAGAAAAGTGGCTATAGCTGAGCTAAGTGCTTGTTAGATTATATTATTTTAGTCTATATTAGTACATCAGCACATACTGAGACACATTTACAGCAAAGATAGTAAAATGGACATAAAATGTTGTGGCTCCCAAGGAGCCCTCTCCTAAACCACATAAGTAATTTAAGTAATTTAAATAACTATTTATTATTTTGTGTGTTATCCTGCATTATTTCAGTTCACTTCAACATGATTCAGTCTGTCATTCAATAAATGTCAAACCATCAATCTAAAAACAACTGCTACATATTTAATGGTGCTGCTAACGAGAAGACAGAAGCTGGTTAGCATTAGCTTAGCTAGCATGCTAAAAGGTCTGCAGACCAAAGAAACTTTCTGAAGAACCAACTGAAGAATTTTAGGTGATAGTGGCTCAAAGTGAAGTTGAATGACTGGTGTTTTATGAAATTAAACCAGGCGTTTGGATCTCCAGCCGGCTTGTCTAAGCTAGCATTAGCATAGTTAACAGACCAAACCTGCCACACAGTTGGAGTGACAGAAATCAGACATGTTCTGTGGTGTTTGGAGCTCTTAGCCTGCTGGCTAAAAGCAAAGGGTGGAGATGTAATACTAGTACAGTGAGCTGGTTACTTGTTAGCCACATTAGCCTTGTAGCTTCAGTGCAAAATTACAGAAGCAAACTTCAGACACCAAACACGTCTTGGCTGATCAACTACATTCAAAATAAGTGGGGAAAGTGTATTGATTTTTCATCATTTTAAAGGCCTCAAAACCCAGCTTGAGATCACAGGACACTGTCAAAAGATCTGGAGACATTTTGCCAATATTTCACATTGACCTTGTTGTATTTACGGAGCCTCTGAATAGGCGTCACATCAGGGATCAGCTCTGACTTCACATTTGCCTGAGTATGTGGCAGATCTACGCTAGAAATATCAGGACATGTTAATTTTCAATTTAAAACGAAGACAAATGTGGCGGCACATTCCAAAAAAGTAATTCCTATTTTGCTGCATAATGAATGAATTGCATAAATTGAACGTTTCATCTCCAGCTATTATTGGTTCGGCTTCATTCGCTAGCAGTAAGTGCCAGTGTGTCCAGCGTAGCGTGGAGATTAGCAAAATAAAGGTCATTACAGAACCGTGGCCGGCGCTATAAAGACACAGCGGGCCTTTGTATACAGTAGAGGAGCAACAGGACTTATATAAGTCTTCATAATGTCTCTCTGTGGTCTTTTCTCGTTAGCATCTCAGCCATGTTTGAGACTAGCGTGGGAGACATCTAGCGCCGACATATTTGGACCATTAAAATTAACCACCTGACTCCAAGGCTCGGAGCGACCCCGTTAATAACCGCCGGCGGACCAGGCGTGACATCCTGAGTCGCTTGATTCGCTGGTGATGAACTGAGGAGAGCCAATTAGTAAGCTTAACTGCCACCTGGATAACGCTTCTCAATTAGCATACGCGGCTATGCGCCGCCGTCCTCTCAACCACAGACAAGTTCTAGGCAGATTGCAGGGAATTAATATTCCATACAGTGAAGCCCCAGTATCAACACAGCATTTGTTAAAGTGCTAATCAGACAAGCGGTTAGCACCATGAAGCACATGGTTTGATGGATGGGTATATAAAATCCAAAACACATGGGTGTGCTTAGCGCAGGGTTCAGCTCTACAGGCGTTTTCCCAGTTTTAGCACATATTTGTTTGGTGAAGGCTCTGGCGCTTGTGCTGGGCCTCATTTAGCAGGATTTTTATGTTGTGCAATGTTCAGATAAAGCCTCGCAGTTTGGGGTAGCTGAAAGGGGGGCAGCACGTTTTGGTTTCCGCTTCGTAACTTCAGAAGTGTGTGAGCACAATTAATGTATTTTTATACAGGAAACTGAAACGTCTCTTCTACAAATCTTCAAATCTTGAAAAACTTGATTCTTGGCCTCTTTTCCACTGTTTACCATTTCTAGATGGATATGGTTCAGCATGGAATGCTAACAAACATGCTCAGCTAATCATGCTAAGGACTGCAAAACTGTTCAGTGGGATGTCTGAATGACAGCTATTTGCTAATTGGTTCTACACTTATGTTTTTTGGGGTCACCTCTTCACAACCCAAAACAGAAATAACTGGTAATGCTTTCTTTGACAGTTTTAGGTATTAAATAATGGCAAAGTACCAGGTAATTACTTTGGGTTCACCACTAAAAAAAATGGCATAGGTTAGCATAGCTTCTCACGAGCAAAACTGGTATGCTAGTCAACCAGAATGACTATGGTGGGTGACCAGCTAAACCAGCACCAGACCAGCACAAACCAGCTTAGACTAGAATGGAAATTAAGCTGGTTTGTGCTGGTTTTTTCCAGCAAAAATGATGATAACTTCCAAGATAGGCTAACTAAATCATACTGAATTGCCCCAATAAGGTCAGGATATTCACACAAACTTCACAGTATTGTAATTATTTGGGGTATGGAAATGCACCCATGGAAAATGAGGGATTAAAAATTGCTAAAATAATGAAAATATTTTAAACTGTTTAAATAATGAAAATAATTGAAAAAAAAATAATAATTACAGGTGGAGAGTTGGTAAATTGTTGCCATATGGCAACAATACACATTTGTGTAAAGTTCCATAAAATCAAATGTTTCTCTAAAAACATCCTTTTATTGAAAATAAGACTAAACAAATCCAACTTACACAATTTACACTGAAATTTTATTTACACAGTTAATCTGATTTCAATTGTTATTTGGAACGTTTGTTAATAATAGTATCATATTAAGAAACACAAGTTACGTACATCTGTAATAAGACACGAGGTCATAATTGTTTGATCAAAAATGAATTAATTTCCTATTTAATTTTATTTAATCATCCTTATATAGTCATAATCAACATATTTTTATTGATTAGAAATGTACATCACATATAATTTGGGTTGGATATCGCAAATCCTTCTGTTAAAACTATGGTTTCCTGTATTATAATTCAGATAATACAAGTTACAAAATATTAATAGAATTTTTTTTTTTTTCCTTTTTAATTGTAATCAAAACTAGTAAATATAGTCTCAGAGCAGCCTAGTGCTGTGTCAATTACAGTCCAATACGCTGAATGCACACAGGTCACTTCCATATTCACATATTGTTGCCATATGGCAACAAATTCAATTTACTATTTTTCCAAAAAATGTATCATATCTAGACTAGCTGAAATGAGGAACTTAAAGGTAACATTAGCCCAGATAGTATTTTTTTCTCGAACTAATTTTGCCTATATATTGATCAATTAGTCAACTTTGGGAGCCCTCAGGTCATGACCTTCTCAGTGTTAAGTATCCATGGACAAAGGGAGTGCAAACAAGATTTCCTGGTCATGTGACATTATCAAGTGTTTGTCCTTTCAAAGTAAAAGACCCTTTTCCACAATTAAACAGTAAAACATGGGTTTTATAGTACTGCCTTTTGGTAAAACTGAGATAAAGAAACACCACACAACAGAGGAATATGGGAGTGAATTCCGTCAACTCAGTATTTATAAAACATAGAAAAAGTTACTTTTCATGGTACAAAAGAATCTTCAGGGTGAAACTGAGAAACGTCTGTCTGATTTCTGCGAGAACTTTGCAGATGATGTTGCTACAGGAATACGAGAAGATGACTCAAAGCACGTCCTTCTTGAGTCTGGTTAAGACCATGAAATATCCATGGTAGTTCGCGCCCCACTCTCAAGTCCACTGGAGGGAGATAAGACTCGGCTCTGCCTGCAATGTTCTACCTCTAAACATGTGGAAAGCCTGTGAGTACAGCATGTACTCCCCAGATCCAGCCTTGTCCTCACCACTGGTCAAGCCATTCTTCTCATCTAGTGAAGACTTACTTTTTTGAAAAGCCTGTTCACACAGACTGAAGTGGTCGAAATCTACGGTACAAGGGCCTCCAGAATTAATGGAACTTCTTGGACTTATTTTGAGAGATCTAATCTAGATTTCAAGGAAAAAAAGAGAAAAAGATAATTGTTGTAAAAAATTAACCTGGTATCTCCAAAATGGTTTACAAGGCTCATGAAACCCAATGTCTAAACCTTTAAAGTAGGAATGGTTCAGTGAAAATTCTAACTTACACTGTTGTCAACACCCCAGAGGTGGTCAATCAGACGTGTTTGGTGTCCGAACTTTGCTTTTACTGGAGTTGGGACTAATGTAGCTAACAAACACTGAATAGTCACCCAAATCTTTTCTGTTGAAACCTCCACAAAACTTTTCTCAGTCTGCTCAAACCAGAGCCAGGACTTTATTAAATTTTTAACATTTACAGTTGTTTATCGACAGAAATAAAATAAATTGTGGGCCAATTTACTTGGGCCAGTTCATTTTTACAGTTCATACTGTGGTCTAAAGTAGGTCTATGAGTCTGTGCCACCTTAATAAAGGCCTAAATGGGAATGTCACAGCTAGCCTTCAAACTGGGTCAAAAGTTTGAACCAATAAAAATGGCCCAAAATTATTGTGAAAAGAAGCTTCAACAACTTAGTACTGAACATTTTCTCCCTTCTACTCTTTTGGAGATATGAAGGATGTGAAAATATCTGAAGGTTTTTAATAAGGGCCTCCATATCAACACCAGGATATGCTTTTAATAATGCTTCTACAGTAAATGGGTCATTAGAGTGACTCTTTGTTTTTCGACACTCCTAATGCATATGCAAATAAACCACCTTCCCGCCTCGCGACGTTGCGTTTCGCACACATAGTGAACATAAGATACGTTGTGATCTGACGAAGATGCCGGCGTGATTCATAGATTAATATAATCTGGAAATTGCTTGTGGCGTTGGGGGAAATGCAATCAGGCGATGATTTATCACCACCAAGTCACTCGTCCCTTTCATAATCTGTGCCTTTGATTCGAAGTCATTGGAATAAGTATTTAATGGGCTCTTTTGCGTGTCTATGGTCATGGGCAGTTGTCATGACAACGGGCGAGAGAAAGGGAAAATACAGGGAGTACTGTGTAGAGAACCAGAGACAACACGCTGCACCTCAGGTTAGGCTTTACACAGGAATGTGTGGGCTTTATGTGCTCGAGCACGTACTTCATGGCCGAACGTGGCCAAGCTCCTCACATTCATCTGGAAAATATACATATTCCTCTATAGAAATGAATGATACATATATAGACATCCAGACAAATCAGTTAGAAAGTCATCAAGAACACGCTGGGATGAACAGAAAGTCACAGAATGTAGAGATAGAGATAGAGAGAGAGAGAGAGAGAGAGAGAGAGATAGAGAGAGAGAGAGAGAGAGAGAGGAGACAGAGAGAGTAAAGGGAGAAAGCGACGCAGAGATGCTATTTAAGAGCACACGACTCCAACGTAACCATAACTACAGGCTCCTCCGAGAGGTCTCCTGTCAATCACAGCCCGACCGTCTCTCACGTCAGCCCACGGCCGATCGAGCCTCAGCCAGCAGAATGGAAGATCTTGGGGTACTAGACCCAGAACCGAATTAAATGAGGGTCAGCAGTTCCAGCATGTGAGGTGGATTCAAATCTCAATCTAATGACCGCTATAGAGGGCAGGACCCTCATACATGGGCCAGCTCTATTTGTATTCAGTTCAGAGTTTGTCAAATTGGTTTCATAGTTGGGCCAGTTCATTTCATACATGCTCGGTCCAGTCAGTTTCATATTTAGGTCAGTTCACTTCATGCATGGCCAAACTGACTTCATATGTCTGCCATTTAATTTCACATGAGGGCCGCTTCATTTCATACATGCTCGGTCCAGTCAGTTCCATATAAGGGCCAGTTCACTTCATACTTGGTCAAATTCACTTCAAATGTCTGCCGTTTAACTTCATATGAGGGCCAGGCCACTTCATACTTGGGCCAACTCATTTCACACTTAGCACATAATTCAAATTCAGGCCAATTAACTTCATACTTGGACTAGTTCATTTTATATCTGGATCTATTTGCTTCATTTTTGGGCCAATTTACTTGGGCCAGTTCATTTCATAATTAGTCAAATTGACTTGATATTTGGTTAAATTCACCTCATATTATTTTTATACTTTGTCAGCAGCATTTTAAATGCTTGGGGCAGTCCACTTTTTGTTTAATACTATTCACTTCATTCTTAGGTCAGATAATTTCATACTTGGGCCAATTAATTTCAAACTTGGGCCAATTTGCTACAAACCCTAATTCATCTTCGGTCAAATAAACTTCACACCTGGGCCAATTCACTTCATACTTGGGCTAGTTCATTTCATGCTGTGGCCAATTTTCTTCATGCTTGGGCCAATTAATTAGTAATTAATTAGTCAAATTCATGTCATATTTGGTTAAATTCACCTCTTACTTGGGTTAGTTTACTTCATACTAGGTCAAACAGATTTTATACTCTGTTATATTCAACATGACCTTATACTTGGGTCAGTTCATTTCATCCTTGGACCAAAAAATTCATACTTAGGACTCAAATTCACTTCAAACTTGGGCCAGTCCACTTTTTGTTTAAGGCAATTCACTTCTTAAGTCAGATAATTCCATGTTGGGGACAATTCATTTCATACTTGGGCCAATTTGCTACAAAACCTTCATACATGGGCCAGTTCATTTCATACTTGGTTCAATTCACCTCATAATTGGTCAAATTGACTTCACATTTGGGTCAGTTCACTTCATTTTGGGTCAAACATGTAATGTTTTACCAATTATTGTTATATTTGATTAAAATTTGTGATTCTGGAAATTCATTCCACACTTTTTACACTAAATGTATAACTCGAATTCACTTCAAACTTGGACCAGCCATCTTTTCTGTTTAATACAATTAACCTCAAGCTTGGGTCAGCTATTTTTATACCTGGGCCAATTCGCTTCAAACCTCACTTCATGTTTGCTATATCCTTCTTTAAACTTGGTCAAACTCAATTCAAACTTAAACCAGTTCACTTCATAATTGTGTCAGTTTACTCCAAACCTCACTTTGTATGTGGTCAGACTCAACAATGAGCCAATTTGCCACAAACATTAAGTTGTGCTTGGTCAAACTTACTTCAACTTGGGCCTTTTTAATTCATACTTGGTTAAATTTACTTTTTAATTGGACTTTTCACTTTATGTTTGATTGAACTGATTTCATAGTTGGGCCAGTGCATCTGCACAGATAGAAATTGACATTTTTTTCTGAATCCACATACATTTGTTTCTGCTGAACTAATATAAATTGTAGCTTCAGGGTCATAAATTTATACTGACCTTCTTAGGTTTTGAAATAGAATGAAAAATTACTGTCTCAAAAGTCACACACCACAATGTGATAGAGTCAAAAAGCCTACGTGCCAATGATGAAGAGGTGCGCATAACTAACATGTAGAAAAATGCACAGGCACTTGATCTTGCATTCACATTAATATGCATCGTTTTTACTTTATGCCTTTGACATTGAATGCGAGATGAGGGAAATCACCTTAAGACTGCAGTATTGCCAGTAATGGAGATTGCAGCACTTCTCCTAATGTCCTCTCCTTGGAGAATGAGTGCAGGATAGAGAGAGGAAGGAAGGGAGGGAGACAGAGAGACACAGAGAGGAAAGGCAGAGCACTCTGTCTTTCTCCGGCAGTGTTATTTCTCTATTGTGCAAAGGAAAAAATGGCTTTGACCTTTTCCTCAAAACTACAAGTTGAAACCTAAGAACCCAGTGTCAAACTTAATCCAATCCAGGAGTATTTACCTGAAATCTACCACTAGTGGAGAGATCATATTAATGTAAGTGGGGAAGAGAGATGTTGAAATGTAAAACGGAGGAAAAAAGTAGAAGACATTTACTGAGACACATCATCGGATATATGAAAACTATTTAAAGCTATAACTTCTAACAGGTGCAGTAACATCTTTAGAGGGCGGCGCTGAGCGAGGTTTGTTTATTTGATGGTTGTTAATGACGCCTTTAGAGGGCGGCGCTGAGCGGCGTTTGTTTATTTGATGTTTGTTAATGATGCCTTTAGAGGGCGGCGCTGAGCGGCGTTTGTTTATTTGATGTTTGTTAATGACGCCTTTAGAGGGCGGCGCTGAGCGACGTTTGTTTATTTGATGTTTGTTGAAATAGATGGTTGTTAATGACGCCTTTAGAGGGCGGCGCTGAGCGACGTTTGTTTATTTGATGTTTGTTAATGATGCCTTTAGAGGGCGGCGCTGAGCGATGTTTGTTTATTTGATGGTCGTTAATGACGCCTTTAGAGGGCGGCGCTGAGCGACGTTTGTTTATTTGATGGTCGTTAATGACGCCTTTAGAGGGCGGCGCTGAGCGACGTTTGTTTATTTGATGTTTGTTAATGACGCCTTTAGAGGGCGGCGCTGAGCGACGTTTGTTTATTTGATGGTTGTTAATGACGCCTTTAGAGGGCGGCGCTGAGCGACGTTTGTTTATTTGATGGTTGTTAATGACGCCTTTAGAGGGCGGCGCTGAGCGACGTTTGTTTATTTGATGGTTGTTAATGACGCCTTTAGAGGGCGGCGCTGAGCGATGTTTGTTTATTTGATGGTCGTTAATGACGCCTTTAGAGGGCGGCGCTGAGCGACGTTTGTTTATTTGATGTTTGTTAATGATGCCTTTAGAGGGCGGCGCTGAGCGACGTTTGTTTATTTGATGGTTGTTAATGACGCCTTTAGAGGGCGGCGCTGAGCGACGTTTGTTTATTTGATGGTTGTTAATGACGCCTTTAGAGGGCGGAGCTGAGCGATATCTGTTTATATGACGTCAATAACGCAGAGGGAGGTGTTGATATTTTTAGAATGGTCTCTTTGTAAATGGTTGCTAAGCCTTATTTAGATAGGTGCCTATCATTACTGTTAGTATGTATCCTAGCAGCTTCCCTAGTCCTAACAGTCACGCTCTTGGTCCGATGTTAATTCTCGGCCTGTGCGAGTCCAAATAGAACAGCGGTGCGCGAGGGTGTGGGAGATCTACTGTTCATACACCATTAAGCCTGTAAAAATGTGTGCGTGTTATAACTATGAATGACAGCTTCCCAGACAGTGTTAAGGGTTTTAGGCTGTCACTGTCAACGGTAATTTTGCATTGACACCCATGGACTAGGCTTGATCTCTGGCCAGGAAAGGAGGCCAGAGTGTATATGTGTGTGCAGTGTGAGTGTCTGAGACAGTGCAGGAGCTTAAAACTCGGCCCCTTATTTATGAATCAGTAAGCCCCACGTTTCTGAGGTGCAAACAAGCTCCTGAATGAGGAAGTAATCCCTGCAATCGCACTCATCCGCAGTCACGGCAAACATGCTTTAATGAACCTAATACTGTCACAAGTGGCAAAAATCGGCTAGCGGTGATTAAAGGCCGCCTCATATTAGGTTTGAACCCCACTTCAGGACGTAGATTTAAGGCTTCGGAGGGTTTTTTTCAAAACAACTCAAGGACCAGCTGTTAATATTGAGCATATTTGGGAATATGTAGTTGCTGTGGGAGAAAATCAGCCTTGTATCTTTGAAGATGGTGACTTTGTGTGAGAAGGAAGGGAAACTGTTAGCAAGGTTGATGTACAGAGAACTAATTAAAGCTAACATAATGTGTGCAGATGCTTCCAGGTGTACTGTCTGGCACAATTATGCAATTGTTATGTACTTTAATGATCCTACAAGGGAAATTTGTCTTTTTGCTGCCTGACTGTGCCCAATCTGGGAGCAGCACAGTGTCGCCAGTGGGGCAACAGCACCTGCAGCGGTGGGGGGTTAAGTACCTTGCCTAAGGGCACAACCAGGAATACCCAGTTAGTCTCCAACCCTATTTATTGATGTCTTTCCCACAGATACAAATGCAGATTTAGTCACTATTCCTTTTGAAACTCCTTCATGCCAAGATCCAGTAATGAACTCTCGGTTAGGTCCCTTAGATTGTTGCTGGCTCACCTCCTACAACTAGGCTACCGACACCCTACTGACTTCCTGCCATGTCTGAAAAAGTTGAGCAGGACCAGCTGACCTTGATTTTGGACGATGACAAGAGGACAAGATCTTAGTGACTTTGAAAGAGGGTTCCTGGTTATTAGAGCATGGAAGGCAGGAGCTTCAGTTACAAAGACTGTTCAACTAGCTGGTGTTTCAATAGGGACAGTGACTTAGGCCCAATCCCATTTCACCCCTCGCCCCTACCACTTTGCCCTTAGCCCTTGATTTTGCGCATTGACGCCTAAGAGTAGGGTGTCCCAATTTTGTTGAGGTAGAGTAGAGTAGAAGTGTTAGGGCGACATGGTCCTCCAAACAGAGGTTTTCCAGATGCACATTCCGAATGGAGTGATTTGAGAAAAAAAGAAAAAACTGGCAAGATGGAGCACAAGCGACCAAAGAAACCCATGAATGTGAGAATTTTCTCTGCTAAAAAATATTATATTTTCTTAGTATGCTGTGAATTATTATATTTTCTATTATGCTGTGATGGACCTGGTAACGTATGGAAATGATATCAATCATGTTCTATCACTTTAGCAGTCCCCAGATCTCAACCCAGCTGAACACCAATGGGAGACATTCTCCACCACCATCATTCCACAGAGTTCCACAGACTTTTAGACACTTTATGTTGGGTTTCCCTTTATTTTGGTCTGTACGTTAATGCAATTGAGGTTGTTTTCCAAGTCTTTAGACTACTTCTATTGGTCCATTCATCATAAAGTGTTCACCCAAAGCAAAGGACAGTTTCAAGTGCTGTAAAAAAATAAATAAACTACATCTGAGTTATTTTTATTCTTCCCCTCTCTTTCTTTGTCTCTTTTTTGGTGACTGTTCACATCATGGAAACCTAAAGGTCAAATAGATTCATCTGTTCGCACCCCCTCCCTCCCTCAGAGTGGCCAGTGGTGCTGGCTGGCCCCAACTTGACCATGACATTTGTGAAACAATCCCTGAATCCATAACACTCTGTCCGCAAGTCCTCCATTCTTCTGAAGGTGGTCAGGGTCATTTGAGTTTTAGGCCTCACTCAGCCCTAAAGAGAAAGACGACCATGGTACTGTGAACAATCCGAGACCAGCGTTCATTAATTTAATTTCTAGTCAAAATGGCCTCCTTTTTCAGAACATTAGAAGTAAGATAATGCACTTGCGTAAGGAAGGAGAAAGTCAAATAAAAATAAATGAAAAACAGGAGTTTTTAAAACTGGACTTCAGAAAAAGTACAGAGAAAATGAAGCTCAAAACAACCGCCTGCAATACCTGGTAGACCACAGAGTGTGTTTGGGATTACGTGGGGTATGAGAAGCAAAAAAATGCGACCAACTTCTAGGACTGAACTTTTGGAGGTGTAGGAAAGTGTTCTTTGGAAAACTGAAAGTAAGCTTTCTGTATGTATCATATAACTCTATAGAACTACATTTAGGTATTGTGCATATCTAAAAATAATTGAAAAAAATCTATTCAGTAGTCCTTTGTTTCATTTACTAGGTTTAAGTAAGGCAGCTTGTTAACACAGTACAGACAGCAGTTACATTAAAGCTTTTTGCTTTATTAAAAACAGCTATTTCCACTGTTAGAGCACTAACTATAACTAAAACTAACTAACTAACTAAAAAGGTTTGAAAAGGCCAGCTAATTCCTTTAAGACGTTAAAATGGTGGAAAACTGTTCATAGCTGCTAAATGTTGCTTAGATGTTGCTAAGCGGTTGCTACGGTATCCAAGGTGGATGGTAATGTGTTGCCAGGTGCTACTTTAAACTGCTACCTTAAATCCACTACCATTTTAAATGTACTCATATCTTAAATACACAGCCACCTTAAATTCATTGCCACCTTAAATTTACTGATATCTTAAACACAATGCCATCTTAAATTTACTGATACCTTAAATACACAGCCACCTTAAATTCACTGACACCTTAAATACACTGCCACCTTTGGTTTTAAGTGAGAAATCAGTCTAGAAGTACAAGTTTATCTTTTTGCGAGCCCTGCTGTTGCAATAGGTGGGACAGGTTACTAGTGAAAAGAACAGCAGAAAAAAATACTGATAGCTAACAAAACAGCGTTCTAGTAAGACATGGGCTGGTTTTTGTTAAGTGAAATTAATGACCTGGGGGATAGGGGTTTGGAAAGGTATGGAGATGGGGTGCGTTTGGCTTTCACTCCACAAAGAAGGCCTTTTTATTCAAGTCAAATCAAATAAAATGTCTCAAGGCAGCAACCTTTCGCAGATCAGTACAGTCTAGCCAATGTCCAGGTGGGTGCAGCTGATGAGTACCCTGAGCAAAATGTGGTCATTTTCCTGCATCATAGGCCAATCTTTTTCATGTAATCTGGCATGCAGTACTCATCAACTTGTCTGACACAGAATTTGCAGGTCTTATTGCCATCATCTGAAGGAAAAACAGCTGACCCATATGCACCACCCCACCCTAAACGATGAATGCGCTAAATGCTGGGTGTAAACTGTGATTGATCAGTAGATATAACAACTTTGTCACCCACAATGCCGGAAGACCACAAATCTCCCCCTCTGGCGTCTGCCCAGGCCCGGCCTCACCATACATCAGCAGCCTCTGCAAACAGGGCTATTTTTGAATTAGCCAGTGAGGGTTGCCTGTGGGCAAATGCTTCTGGTTAATGACCTGCTGCATTTATGCATGAGGCTGTTCCTGCCTGCGGTGAATTCCTCTGCTCCAGGTGTTCTGTTGTTTCTGAACTTTCGGAGGTCCTGAGCAAAAACCCCTTTGGACTTCACCAAAACA
Source organism: Colossoma macropomum (assembly GCF_904425465.1). NCBI lineage: Eukaryota > Metazoa > Chordata > Actinopteri > Characiformes > Serrasalmidae > Colossoma > Colossoma macropomum. Next base: position 46,502 of record NW_023495344.1, read on the forward strand.
CCAACTCAGGCCAACCACATACAACCCACTTTTCTATTACCGCAGCTTTCCTGCCTCATTTCATTTTCAATCAGTGGTCACAACAGGTGATTCTTTAAGAGATACCATAGAAGAATGTCTTTTACCTAAAGCAATTCTTCTCAATCAAGTTCTCCATCAAGTTTAACTTTATTTCTAGAACCTTTAGAGGATGTGGAGGTTGTTCACATTCACACATCTCATTTCTCCAAAGAAGTATTCACTGGAAGGTTCTTTAGGGCAGCGGTTCTCAAACTGGTGCAATAGGCAGGACAGACCAGACTTTTGCTCCAACCCAGCTTGCAACATGTAAGGACAGAGCAAAATATGGGCTATCTGGATTCCCTGAGGACCAGTTTAAGATAGATTTGTGGGACCAGAAGTGGTTCTTCTATGACATCACACAAAGAACCCCTTTGCCACTTTCGAAGAGTCTTTTTGAAGAGTGTACATTCACCAAAATACCAAAAACATGGTGCAGTCTGGTCAAAAACCAAAATAATCCCCAACATTTTAATAAAAAATAATAAATCTTCAGTCATAATTAAAATACAATTATACAACTCATTTTTTTTTGTGTTAAGAACATCACAGCTGAAGCTTTAGCATTAGCTAGGAAACCGTTTTTGAGGATAGCCTGGATCATTAAAGTAGCTCTGTGTGATAGTTTCTAGTGCTAAGTGCTAACATTAACAACATAGGCTTATAGAAATCAACTGGCAACTCCTGCCACTCGTGAAAAGTACAAAAATTCAAAATTTAATATTCAAAAATATTCAAAAAAGCCCTTTGCCTGACCAGTAAAGGTTATGTTGTGGTTGTGTGTATTGCTCACTGTCCTACACCAGCATCAGGGAAGCTTCATCCATTAATAAACACCATATGAATGAACTTTGGATAACATTCTCAGCAAGACATCCGTTGCCTGGGGGCCCCCTTTGAGTTGGGGGCCCCAAGCAACTGCTTGGTTTACTTGCCCTCTAGCTTAGCCTCTTTTCCTGACAAGAGACCAAGCCTTCAACAGACCCTCAACATGAGAATCATCCATTTCTCCGCCATGTTTGGAACAAAACAGCACCTTCAGGGGTAATTTTCAGGCGGTTGTGCGGGTGGAGTGTGGAGATATTAGCTTGGGAAGGCCAACATCTGTTCACAGTTGTTTGTGAAATGCAGTGCTCAACTTTTCCCCCAAACTGCTCTTGGCAGCTCTTTTTTCTGCCCAGACTGTGGACGGTCCCCTCAGGAATATGCAAGAGCTGTTTGGTGTGCCTTTCCAATGGCATCCCATGCTGCGTTGTATAAGCGTACCAGTGACTCACGGTGCTGTGACAGACCTGCGTTCCTGTTTTAAATCAGAAACGTGGCCCTTTTTTATTCCCTCCTCTCCACCAACCTCGAGGTAAATGTGAACTTGATGCCTCCAAGCTGTGCCTTCCTGCAGGCTTAACAAATATCCGTTCGCACCCCTCATAATTACAGCACATATATTTTTAATCAAAGACAGACTCTGTTTATTTCCCCATTGGTTTTAACCTCGGCGAGATGAGGCAACGAAACAACAGCCTCACCCTCCGATCAGGCAGGCAGCAGAGAATTTGTCTGGGAGAACGGCGTTAGTATCAGATAGCATCGCCTCCGCTTGGTGAGATAGAGAAGAGTTCAAATGCGGGAACTGCTCTTAATCGCCGGAGACACATCTTTTCTCCGTACTCGTTTGTTAACAGCGATTTTTCCCCGCAAACCTCTGATAAAACCACCATCCGATGGTTGCTATGGGGTCATGGAGGAGGAAAGATACAGGTAATGCTGCAGGAAATAAGAAGAGGCAATAAAACGGAGGGAGTATTCATCTCTGGATGAATTGTATGTTTTCAAAAGGTCTTAGTCCAGGATGCAATGTTTTCAAGAAATTAAATTTGAGTGAAAACAACTGGCAGGCAAATGGAGCTTTATGGTCCTGTGTCTACAATCCAGTAGCAATGTTTGTTCCTGGAAAAAAGATACAGAGTTCCCAATGTTGAAATTGTGGAAAAGTGTGATAAGACCCTGAAGGAACATTCACAGCATGTGCATGATGCAGAAACATCTCATTCAAGCTTGCCTTTTTTAGGCAAGATGAAGCAATTTGGGATAATATCAATACAACATTAGCAGATTTAAGCTGTCTTGGCAACCCCACTTATAAGTAAAGTACATTTAATTGGATTTCAAAGGTGCAGCAAATCAAGTGTAGTGTCACACGCACTGTACTTTTTAAATACGAGCTCCAGCTTGGTGGGGGCTCGTCCGGGATACTGGCTCAGCTTCATTAGCCATTCTTCCTTCCTTGTCAGCTCGCAGGCACCCATCATAGCTGGAACACAACCAAAAGAAATCCCAACCGCTGTGCCCGCATGCATGCTTTTCACTGCAGGGGATGCTGTTTAATTTACTGTGTCATCAAGGCACCATGCGCAGCAGGTGGCCATGACAACCTATAGCAGGCTTTCTTTATTGATAGCCTAACCTGGAAAAGAAGGCTGCGCTATATCATGAGGGTAAGTATGGTTTTGAACTAAAACATGTAGTTGAGGTCTGAAGGCTCACCTTTGTCGTTTAATTGCACCTTGTTTTGAAAGTCGGCCTCCTTCCTGGATGTTTTTCCCCCACTGTCGATTCCAGTGACTCACCAGAGCCTTCGCTCTAAAAACACAGCCAGCTCTTGATATTCCTGCTGCTCGGGCTAAAGCAAGCCGGGGTTAACATAACAAAACCTTTCTAGCAGTCTGAATAGGCAGGGGCTGGCCAGGAGAGAGGGGGAGAAAATTGCGAGGTGTTAGTGAGCTCACAGGTTCTCTGGAGAAGGTCGGAAATCCTATTGGTTTGAGTGATGAGGTGCGACAGCTGGGTTCTGGCCTACGGTTCAGCCAGCTTTCTCGGTAGGCTTTGAGAGAATGGCGCGCCGCTGACCCGCGTTCACCGGAATACAAACAGCACTGTGCCTCATTCTCACAGGCTCGATGTACAGTGTTAAAGCTCCTCGTGTGTAATGTTGTTAGACGTTCCCACGGTTTAATCTTGTGCAGGTGCTTTTCATTTATATAGGTTTGTGTGGTGTGAATGTATGGAACAGTGTATGCCTGTGCACTACAGATACAAGGACACTGGAAAAGGTTTTAAGTTTCTCTTTGGAAAGAGCTTCTGAAGTTTAAACCCAGCCTTGTGGATGACCTTATACACTCAAAGAAGGTGAAACAACATTAAAAATGGTCCATTTGACTAATATTCACTGTACGTTCCACAAGTATGTATATTGGTGGACACATGCTCATCATTCTACATTGGCCAACAGTCATCTAATATTTGAAATATATCCAAACTTTGGTCCCGAAACACCCATCTGAATTTGCCGTGACAAGCCAATGCACTCCTTTCCATATTGTGCTCTTGAGAGTTTTGGGGCTGAAGCTTTAGCATTAGCTAGACAGTCGCTAAGTTACCTCAGTTAGCTTTAGTAGTCTTAACCGATAGTTGCTAGTGCTAAATAAAAGCAGCATGCTATTAGGGATTAGCCTAAAGACATTTACAGTACCACTCAAAAGTTTGTAATCAATATTTTCAGTAACATAGAAGCAAATCTGGTGTATGAAATTTGGTGATTCTAATATGTTGTTCCTGTGCAACTTCACATAATTAGTAGGATGCTAGATGAGTAAACAAAGCTGTAGATAATTCTAAAATGACTAGGAAAGCTGTAGAACATTGAACATGCATAACAAAATTTAAAAAAAAAGCTGTAAATAAATATATAAGTTACACTAAAATAAACACGCAGAATTCATCAGATTTCAAAAGTGGTGATCAAATCTCAAGGCAGATAACAAAAAATATGTAAATTAGGTAAAGTAGCAGTGTCACAGTCAATATATAAAAGCAAAGAAATGCAATATTTACATATAAGGATTAAATATAGATCATTAGTAAACAGTTATAACACATCAGTAAAAAGGGAAACAGTGACCACATCCATCTTCACTGTTAAACCTCAGATCTGGTTACTGATCTTACTTTGTCTTCTCCCTCAGTCAGTATTAAACATTTTGGCTTCATTAGATATTTATTAATATATAATAAGTTACTACTATTTAACCACCAATGGGATGCCTTATTAATCAGAAGTGATCATTTGAATGATCATATGAAATGACTAAATTTACATCGTAAGAACTTAGTAATATTGTTACCTTGAGACTGTCAGCATGCTATCTACCATTAGTCTTATGATTATCATAACAGACGGACAGAACATAATAAACGTATGTAATTCAAACCCTAATATGTATGAAAGAAACAACTGGCTCATTACAAAAATGGTAAGAAGGGAAAAAGACAAAACAATACACAATAATCACGATACACCCCAGATCAACAGAGAGAAATATGTCCACCATGGATATAAGTCTCTCTGTAAGGAATTCATTTCAACCAAGATTTATTAAGAATTGTCACAGTTAATGGAATAAAATAATTTTTTCACCATTTTTCCAAACCACAGGAACTTTCAATCTTCAGCCTGACAGCAGGATCTGTAATGCTGAGTGAAAAGAATGAGTTGGATAACTATACATTTGTTTCGCTCATTTTTTTTTTTTGTACATTGAGGAAATATGTGCTTTAGTTGGGGTTGTTTACAACACCTGACAGTTTATTTTTCTGTTTGACCGATAAGTTTCTATACCACAATAAAATATTAGTCAGAACAGTCTCAATAAATCACCTATAGACCATAGTCAGAGTATGTTTACTGCTTTTAAAGCTTAATTTCCGGAGAAAATATGTACAATATACTTTATATACATTGCTCACATTAGTATATACAGTTAGCTCCACTGACCATATAGTTTCTCTCTGTAGTTCTACAGTTACAGACTGTAGTCCATCTGTTCCTCTGCATACTTTGTTACCCTGTTCTTCAGTGGTCAGGACCCCCATGGACCCTCACAGAGCAGGTACTATTTGGGTGGTGGGTCATTCTCAGCACTGCAGTAACACTGACGTGATGGTGGTGTGTTAGTGTGTGTTGTGCTGGTCTGAGTGGATCAGACACAGCAGTGCTGCTGGAGTTTTAAACACCTCAGTGTCACTGCTGGACCGAGAACCGGAAACATCCAGCCAACAGCGTCCTGTGACCACTGAGGATGAGGATGACCATTTCCTATCATCTCTGACTTTATATCCACAAGGTGGACCAACAAGGTAGGAGTGTCTAATAGAGTGGACAGTGAGTGGACACAGTGTTTAAAAACTCCAGTCCAGGCTGTGGAGGTGGTGTAATGGAATAGTTTGCTGTAGACTGGGGTTCAGTGCCCCGCCTGGGTAAACACCCTACACTATACGAATAAGAGTCCTTGGGCAAGACTCCCAACACCACCTTCGCCTACCTGTGTAAAATGATCAAATTGTAAGTCGCTCTGGATAGAAGCGTCTGCTGAACGCCATAAATGTAAATGTAGGACAATCAGGAAAGCTCTGACGCCTGTTTTTGTGAACCATCACAAAAAACACGTTCCCACCAGCAGCAAACTAAGAAGCAGACCGAGAGCCTTGATTTCCACCATTTGTCTGGTGTGCACCCGAGTGTGGGTGGAGTGTTCACACCTGTCAAAACAGACCCAAACTAAAGAAAAGGTTTGATGGGTCCACTCCAAACAGGACAGGTGCGAAAGCGCCCGGAGTAAGGTACCCCGGGCCCGGAGGCGGTGCTGTTGTGATCTTTGGGGTTGGGTGGGATCTTCAGGGCAGCATTCCAGCTGTGGCACAGCTGGTAACCTGTTTCCCCTTTGATTTAACTGCTTATTAATGATGGCAGAGGTGTTTATGACCAAATTGACAGCCTTTAATAAACTAGTTTTGCACCATTCATAAGTCTCAACAATGGTGGGCCTGGTAGAGTGGTTCTGTTTAAAAATGCTGTTGATACTTTATTTAGTTATTTATTTATGAACACATAAACACACCCCCCCCCCCACTCAGGCTTTTCCCAGAATGCCTGTGTGTTTGGTAGCAGAGTCATTTGCTAATTGGTTGGCTGTGTCTTGCTCTCAGAAACCTACAGGCCTTTTTTCTTCTTCCCCCCCTCTCTCTCTCTCTCTCTCGCTCTCTCTCTCACTCAGTGTGTGTGTGTGTGTGTGTGTGTGTGTGTGAGCGACACCCCTCCTTTCTCTCCGCTGCTGCCAGCAACAGGAAGGCGATGGGAGGTTGCCCACTTGCTCCGGAGCTTCAAAGCATGCTAGCTGACGCATTACCCAGAGTGCATTTCTGAATACACAAGAGCCACCGTCACACACATTATCCCGTCACAGGCCTCAGTCAGCCTCTCTCTCTCTCTCTCTCTCTCTCTCTCTCTCTCTCTCTCTTCAATCCTCTCCGAATGCAGCTGGTATAATTATATTTACCTTTTGAGCTTATGGGGGCTTTAGTGAGTCAAAACCTACAGTAATCCCCACAGCGCTGGAGTGGGACGTCAGTGGGCCGTTCTTTAGGTGGGCCGCAGTGACAACGGCGCCGACAATAAGCGCTTTTGTGCGCGCATGCGAGGGCCGATCTGGCAGCCCGTATCAAAGGGAGGCTTTATTCTCTCGCGTTAGAAAGAGCAGCGTGAACGAAACACACATGTGCATAACTAACTGAGTCGTTTAGCAGGTCACTAATGTGCGTTAACGTCCTCACTCATTCAGTAAAACAAGTTCAGTCACACTTATCGGTCTGCTGGGCTGTTCAGGTTCAGGTGAAGACAAATTAACTGTGCTGGAGATTTTAAAAGGACTGTTTGGAGAAGAAAAACAATAAAACTCAAAAAAGTCCACTATTTTTTCCTTTAAACCGAATGAACTCGGTGAGCCTAAACATTCCTTGAGAAAAAAAAGTGCACTTAAGTATCAGCAGTAGCTGAAGTACACAGATCAGGCATAACAGCATGACCACCTCCTTGTTTCTACACTCATTGTCCATTTTATCAGCTCCATTAACTATATAGGTGCACTTTGTAGTTCTACAGTTACAGACTGTAGTCCATCTGTTTCTCTGATACTTTGTTAGCCCCCTTTTACCCTGTTCTTCAGTGGTCAGGACCCCCATGGACCCCCACAAGGCAGGTCATTCTCAGCACTGCAGTAACACTGACGTGATGGTGGTGTGTTAGTGTGTGTTGCGCTGGTACGAGTGGATCAGACACAGCAGTGCTGCTGGAGTTTTTATTCATAACCATTTCATGTAGGAACTTTCTGTGAGGGAGCTTTTAGAGACGTCTGGTTCCTATCATCACCACTGTGAACAGTTCTGACTCCAAACCACTCTGAATGACTTGGCTTACACTTTTAATGCTCCATTCAGCTGAAATTATGGTGGAGTTCCCCTTCAACGTGTCCTTTTGCGTGTACTGCTGTCAGAGGAGCGAGCTGGAGCGTGATTGAGCTGACAGAGTTGTGCTCGCGGAGGTGAAAGTCATGTTCTCTGCTCTGGGTAACGGAACTCAGACGCCTCAGAACAATGGGAGAGAGAACAGGGTGATGCAGGTCTGCTGTGAGTCTCTGTGAGCAGCAGCTGATAAAAAAAGAGGTAAATAAAATACAGTGTACATCACAGCCAGGCCATCACACACATACTGTAACATTTACATCTCTAATTTCTACTTACCTTACTTCTGTTTCTTTAAGTCTATCGGTTTGGTCTTTTATACATAGGGAAACAAAAAAAACCTTTAATTATAGAAAAAATAATAAAAGATAATAAAACAAATAATGTAAAAATAAATCAGTACATTTATTATTTGTGTATATAATTATAGAAAAAAGCAATAACATGATTATAAAAACACAAAAACTATAATTATTTAATTATGCATGTATGTATGTATATATATATATATATATATATATATATATATATACACACATGTATTAAATATATATATATATATATATATATATATATATATATATATATATATATATATATATATGAATTACATGCATATTTCATTTTTGTAATATAAATAAAACAAATAAATAAATAAGTATAACGATTTATATAATGATGGTAATAATCAGCAATATTATGACCTTAAGAAAATAAAAATAAATAAATGCATTTCATTTTTAAGGCTGAGTTGTGTTTAAATGAATGTATCTAAGCTGGTTAGCTTTCGCTTGGTGGTTAGCTTTCTCTTGACTTGAGTACAGAGGGCGAATGGTTTTGTTAGAGCTGTGTGGGCGGGACAAACAGCCCTGTGATTGGGTGAGGATAGATCAGGAGATCAGGACCGCATAGTTCACGCTGAGAGTGGAGAATTGAGGTGAAACATATAATCCATCTAGTGGGCACTGGATGGTCACTGACAGGATATAGTTTGTATGTTGTAGCTCATAAGAGTGAGAGTCACCTACACTGAGGGAAACATGGATTTATCTTCCCTGGGGTTTTAACTCCAGGCCACTCCTCCTCCTCCAGTGCTGCTGTGCCGTGTCTGGCATACACAGTAATGATTATTGCTGTTGCTCCCTTTGACACGTAGTAATTTGGCGGTTTTTGTGACGTGCGGTTCAGGCGAAACTATCCGGGCTCCAGCTCTTGGCTCAGCGCTCGCTGTGAAAAGTCACATATCAAAGTGCTGATCGTCAGAGCGCATCTATAGCTCACACTGCTGATTGGCCTCATGACTCATCAGGGTAGCAGCTTTAGTAATTGTCACTCTGTTCTAGAGAAACTTCAGAACTGTTCACAGTGGTGGTGATAGGAACCAGACGTCCACCTCTAAAAGCTCCTCACAGAAAGTTCCTACAGTAAATGGTTATGAATTCACTGCCTGATGACTGAGACACTGTTTTATGATAGTTTAGAGAACTTAAACTCCATTCATGGTGGAGGGATACATGCAGGGCACTGTGAGGCAAAACAGTCCCCAAAGAAAACGTATTATTTCAGATTTTCCACTATTTTCCATCATCAACATTCCATATAAACTCAGAAGACTCGTGTAGGTTCACTGGTGGTTCTGGATAGTAAATAAAATGTCTATATTTGTGTTGTAGTCATGGCGACCCCTGGTTCCTATCACCACCACTGTAAAGACATCTCAACCATTTCACACCAAACCCTATTTGAAATGTATTGTTTTCATGCATCCTTACATTCAGCCCAGAGCAGTTTAGCTCCGCCCATTAACATTGAAGCTATAAGGAGTGTTTCTGTCTGCACTGCTTGCTGAATGAGGGACAGCCAATCATAACAGAGCTCATTTATATATATAAGTCTTAAAGGCACAGTAACAAAAACAGCCTAACTCTAAGGGATAAAGAGGGGATGGAAAATGATCATGTAGAAATGAATTAAGGTAATTAATGTTGATATATAAATCCACACAAGCACTATAACTGGACCTAAAATGCAACCAAAAATGTAGAATTTGGGCACAAACTGGTTTGAAACTGGTTATATGCGGAAGTATAAACATCCCTGGTCAAATCAGTGCTGTTACTTTTCTGAGTGTAAATAAGTAACACACTTAATTTTGCACAGGCTACATTTTATGTTGTACTTTCTTTACCAGTGTGTTAAATTCAGTGCATAAACAGTGATTGTGTATTTGAAGTGTGCAGAAGGAAGTGTTCACTTATTTACACTCAGAAAGTCAGTAACAGAATTTGACCAGAGGTGTCCATTTGCAAGGTTATTTTAATTTGTTAATTTGTTGGTTGAATGAAGGAATGAATGAAGAATAAACTAATAAATAAATACAATAAATAAAATAAATAAAATAAATAAGTGCTATTGAAGGCCTAATATAATCTTGTTTTTTTTTTTTAACTCAAGCATATTTTTAAGTACATTTTCAAATCATCTTGTACTGCTTTATAAAATAAATAAATAAATGAAATAATAAATAAATAATGTTTCTGAAGACGTTATGAGAATGTTTTTTTTTTACTCAAGCATATTTTAAAATACATTTTCAAACAGTGTTTTACTACTTTATGACATAAAAAATAAATAAACAAAGAAATAAACAGACCAATACATGAACGCTTTTGAAGACCTCATTAGGCCTTGTTTTACTCAAGTGTATTTTAAACACATAAATACTAAATAAATAAATAATTAAATAAATAAATAAATAAATAAGCCTTTGAATACTGAAGGAGATGTTTATTGCTTTTATACCAATCATATAAAATAAACATGATCACGTGATCTTTTTTGACATCGTTTATGACTTTAAAACACCAGCTGACCTTTGCATTGTGTATAAGGCCAATGATAAACAGACTAATCAAAACAGTCCAAAGTTATTTGGATTAAAATCTCAAATTGTACCTTATTCTTCCCCTGAAAGGTAAGAAGGTTAGCGTTTTGGAGATACAAGGTTTTGTTTGAAAGATATTTGTTTATTTGTTTGCTTGTTGATCTTTCACACTGTGAATATTACATAGTGATTGGAATAGAAACCGGAATCTCTTGGAATAAACTGTTGTTCCATTAACACACTGATATCAACATTGTTATTCTCTATGAAGTGATTGTGAGGTTTTAGGTGCTGTTCTGACAGATGGAGAGATAATAAACGATATCTGTGTTGGTCGTGCAGCGGTTTCCGCTGTAGAGAAGCGAGGCCAAGGATTTAGTGGCCCAGCAGCAGCTATTGTCCTGACTCAGGCGTTATCTTAACACCGACAGGGCCTTTATTTCAGCTCAGCGTGGCCGCGGCCTCCGCCGCACCTCCCTGACATAATACTCCTCGCTCTTGCACCAGCACGCCTCTGTCAGCGGGGCAGGCATGTGCACACTGAACACTGAGTGGTCTTAAACGTGGGGTTTAAACTCAACTTTGATGAAAGGCCCTTTTTCTTCTCGCGAGCCTCGGCGCGAAGATAAGCAGCACCGTGAATCGTGAATGGTGTGAATCGCTTCTTGCGAAACAGGACTCAGGGCTGAAGACTTCGGTAGTAGAGATAAACTGGCTGATTTATTTCCAGTGCCAAGCCGCCGTTTTCTAACAGATCCTCCAGGCTAGCTCGGCTCCGGATGCTGCCAGCTCGGATCAGCAGGGTCAGCTCGGCAACTGTGCAGTGAAATCAAGTTTCTGAATCTGTTTGACTCAAAAAGGAATCATATAGAATTAAACTCATTCCATATTTTATACCAGCTTAACTCTAAAATCTGTTTGAAGCCTTTAATCTTTTGATACCTTAGAATCTGGAGACGTCATATTGCTCATTTCTTTATATTAGTGAGCAGAATTTGATCATATATACTATCATCTGTAGTCATATATATATATATATATATATATATATATATATATATATATATATATATATATACTCTAATTCAGTACTTTAGAGTTATTACACCTATTCAGCACTAATATTCATTAGAAAAGAGAAAACAGAAGTGTGAAAAAGAAGTTACCTACTATCTACAAAAATGTATTTAAAAAAACAAAAACAAAAATTGAAGCAAAGGAATATACATCCAGGCCAACCTTAGCTGACCCCGTCTAATAAAAACAATATATATATATATATATATATATATATATATATATATATATATATATAAATTACACAGAAAATGTATTTCAAATGCAAAAAATAAAAAATAAATAAAAATTCCAAGCAAAGCAGAAAACACCCAAACCTCATGTTGCCTGAAACCTCAGCATCTCTAGCATAATATGAAATTTGAAGCATGGTGATATGTCATACGGTTGTGAAGTTATGCATTTTTAAAGATGATACGAAGCTGCACACAGTTGATTTTAAAATAATAAATTGGCATTTTGTATCATTTTAGCTGTTGTTGGTTTTGGTGGTTGTATTGGGTCTCTAGCAAAATCTGGTTTTTCAAGAAGTTTCTGAAAAGAAAACTAAAAAAACAAAAAAATGTAAAAAAAAAAAATGTAAAATTATACAAAAAAGCCTTTACAAATGAACAGAAAACAAAACAAAAGCAGTCAGGCCAAACATTGTCAGAAACCTCAGCTACTCTTGTTTTACATGAAGTTTGAAGCGTGATGATATGTGGAAAGGATGGAAAGTTATGCATATTTCAAGGCTGCACACAGTTGGTTTTAAATGGTGACATTAAATTTGCATTTCAGCTCTCTTTGTCATTTTAATTGGTCTCTAACAGAATCTGCATTTCATTGAGAAGGTGCTGAAAAGAAAAGCAAAAACACAAAAAAACATGAATAAAAATAAAAAATATAAAATGCGTAAAAAATGTATAAATGTAAAATGTTAAAAAAGAAAACTAAGCAAAAAATATCCAGACCAAACATGGTTAGAAACCTCTGAAGACTAAAGATGATGATATGTCAAGAAGTTGTAATGTTATGCATATTTAAACAGAAAATATGGCAGCATGCAGTTGGTTTTAAAATAACAAATGAAATGGGCATTTTAGATATGTTCAGCTGTAGCTGTGATATTAATTGGCCTCTAATAGAATCTGCTTGTTAGTGAGAAGATAATAAAAAGAAAAAAAAAAATATGCATAACATTGTAGTTCAAAAAACACAAAATGGGCAAAAAATTGACAATGCCAAAATAAATAAATAAATAAATAAATACATCCAAACCTCATATGGTTAGAAACCTCACCTTCCCCAGTTTAACATGAAGTTTGAAGTTTGTTTATATGTCCTATGGTTGGAAAGTTATGCATATTTGAAGAAAACATAGCAGCACATGGTTCATTTAAGAAATATTTTAAATGGGCATTTTGTGTTTAGATGTAGTTGGGATTTTAATAGGTTTCTGACAGAATCTGCTTGTTACTGAAAAAATACTGAAAAGAAAAACTACATACATTAAAAAAAAGTTTCAAAATAAAATTTCTCAAAAGATGCATAAAAATGTAGTTAAAAGACCACAAATTGACAATGCCAAAAAGTATAAAAATTAAAGCATAAAACAAAGACATTACAAATAATTTGAGAATGCAAACAAATTAATTAATTAATTAATTAATAAATAGCCAGGCCACACATGGTCATTGCATATGCCTCTGCTTTGAGAAGAACCAACACCAAAAACACACAATAAACCACATTAATAAAAATAAAATGCATAATATTATGCAAAAACAAAGAAAAACAATCCTCTAAACAAAGTGTAAAACACCTGAGCCACACATGGTCAGTAACCTCGGCTTCCCTAGTTTAACGTGGAGTTTGAAACATGACGAAATGTCAAACACTTATAAAATGATGGAAATGTAAAGACAACATGTGGTTAATTTCTAAAGGGGTTCAGCTCTATTTGTGATTTTAATGGGTCTCTAACAGAATCTGCTATTTACCCAGATAAGCAAACCAAAGAACCAACGTCACACCAAAGAACTTTCCGGTCCTCGACATCCAGCTGCTGACGTCTCCATTGTGCTGGAGAGCAGCCCAATTATTATTTCAGCCCAGCGCCGACACAGCATCACTCTGGACAAGAAAGAGCTCCGATGACAGACAAATTAAAATATCTGCGCCCGACGTCTGCTCTGAGGGAGTTTCGCCACTGTGATGATAATTACAGAACCCGTTCTCAGCAGGAACGCACTCCTCTTTAGCCAATTTGGTTTCAGATGAAGGTGAATTAATACAGAAGTTCAGCAGAAAATTTAATTCACACAGTTTTCACCCTTTTCAAATGTAGTCGGTCAGCCAAGACGTTGAAGTCTGCTACTTTAGTTTTACACTGCAGCTACGAGGCTAATGTGGCTAACAACTAATGGAAGCTTATGTCCACCGATTAGCTTGGTGCTAACTGCATGCATAAATCATCACTTCTCTCATAGCGTGTGATGGTCAGTAATCTCTAGACTTGATTATGTGGTTTCTGACACTGTATGATATGCAGGGGTCATCAAACACATTGACCTTGGGCCAAATTCTCTGCAAATATTCTTTGGGCCATGATGTCAATGATGTAGCCAAACCATCCCCTGTTAATAAAGAAGGTGGTGGCTATGGAGGACAGCTTTTTCAATATTAGTGTATGTTTACATTTAAACAGGTGTTGATAGGGGTGTGCTTATTGAGTACTAAGCACTCAAATCGGAGAAAATGTACAGGCCAGTTGAGTGAAATGTCACAAAGTTGCTCATATTTCCAAATAAATATATTGTATTATATTTTCCCACTGCAAAGACTTGTTACTAAGGACACGATTCAAGAAATCCTGGCATTTTTCTTGGCTATTTTTTAAAAATAAAGCACTTTGCAGCTCAACGTTTGTCCTTGTTTCTAACCTTCTAACACCAGTGTTTTCATTCAACCCCTTAAAATCTCAGGCTTCTTACATACCAAGGCTTATTATTCAGTAATTACAAGGACTTTAATGTAAACTGGCTAAGCTATTCTTAGGTTATATAAGTGTGTAATAAAACTTTGGGCCTGCCGGTGAGCCCAGGCCATTTAAGAATTTAAAATAGCAAACCTTAGCCCTACCTTAATTTTGGCCAAAGTAGTTCTTTCATTGTTTTTTTGTCTTTCCCAACACTGACCCAAATATGTGGTCATAGCATATGGATACTACATTAAAATGAACTAGAATGCACATCCCGAGGTGATGCTAGAACAGTGTTCAGTGCTTTACCTTACGACATCACTTTAATAGACCTGCAAAATGGTTTGGCGAGTGGGCTCGGGCCAGAGAAAACTTCGGGTCGGATTTGGCCCAAGTGCTGCTATTTGATGATCCCAGATATATTGTTATCTATAAACACAGACTAAAGTACGTAGCTAAAACAGAAACCACATTAGCATAAAAAGGCCCTGGACAGACCTGAGAGGACATCAAACTTTGAATGTTGAACTCGGTTATGTTGTCTTCATTTAGGTATAAGTCGTGCCTCATGCTTTCTAGGGGAGGGTGTTGTGTTTTTTCTCTGCTGTAGAATGAACAGTCTGTCCAACAATGTGACACACTTGTTCTGACGCCAAGGCTGCTGGTAAATGAATTTTTTTTTTGCCCTCAACAGACGTTCACACAAGAACACAGTGAGAAATTCATTGGACTCACCTGTGCATATCAGAGGGCCTTTTGTGTGGGTGGATGTTGCTCATAATTATCTTACCCCCCCTCCACAAGCACAGCCACTTGCTTGCTCTATTGTTTCTTCTTTTATTCTCTTTCTCCTTCTTTCCTACAATCAACTAAGTTTGGGGTTCATGAATAAGTAATGAGGACTTGATGCATTGGTATTCTTTAAATTTTAATGCCGGTGCTCCAGCCAAGCCAGTTTATTTCACTGCTTAAACTGGCCTTGCAAATCCCTTTGCAAGACGGCAAACAACTTTAATGCTGCTACATAAACCTGGTTTGGCAGTCATACGTTTGGTACGAGTCAAAATAAATCAGAGCTGGTCCATCAAGAGCGGTCACAAGGTACGGCTTAGCGGATACTACACATGCGCTTATTGGCCTGGTGAAATAAGACTTGGGAATCCGTTTGAGGATTTAACTCGCAACTGGTCAATAACATTGATGGGCAGTAATTGCTCCCATTGACCTAACGTTAGCCTCCTGATATTAAACTGACATTGTGTTAACTAGCATAGGCAGCTGTTGGATGAGGTGACAAGTGTTTGTTAGTAAGTTCACCAGCTTGGTGCTATTCAAACTGGGCAAAGTTTACGACCATGGGAACGTTTAGCCATAAGCCATGTAAAATGACCGCTACACTAATGAGCTAAAACATTGTGGGCAATCTCAGATGAAGTGAAGGACATTGATTTTCTTGTAGCAATGGTGCATGTGAAGGTGTTGGATGAACACCTGAGCGACTTTTACAAGGGACAAATTGTTGTGGCCAGATGACCGAATTGGAGCATCTCTGAAATGGCAAGGCTTGTGAGGTGCTCCTGGTCAGCAGTGGTGAATACAGACCGACTGTGGTGCGAGGTCAGACAGTCCATGAATCTTTGATGTGCGAGGGCTACAAAGGCAATCCCATCTGGTCCGAACCAACAGGAGGGCTACTGTGGCACAAGTCACATGGTTGCAGGACAAATGTAACCACCCTGCTGTGTATGGAGCTGTGTAGCTACCTTTCACAGTGCCCATGCTGACCCCTGTCCACTGTCCACTTGGAGCGGTGGAAGACAGCTGCTTGATTTAATGAGTCCCATTTTCTTTTAAATCATGTGGCCAGTTATTTGTGCACCTTTTACTGAGGGAAGTGATAGCACCAGGTCAGGGGAAGCAAGTGGACATCAATTTGACACCTGTATTGTTGTAGACCAGGTACATCCCTTCCTTGCAATGGCATTAACAGATGGCAGTGGCTTCTTTTTAGCAGGATAATGACCTGCTGCACTGCATATACTGTTCAGGAAAGGTTAGAGGAAGATGATGAAGAGTTTAACGTGTTGCCCTGGATCTCAATCTGATCGATCATCTATGGGACGTGCTGGAACAAGTCCTGCTCCACCTTGCAGCTAACAGGTCTTAAAGGATCTGTTACTGATGTCTTAGCGCCAGATACCACAGGTTACCTTCGGAGGTCTTGCAGAGTCCATGCCTCCTTGGTGGCGCATAGAGGACCAACAGCATGGTCATAATGTTTTGGCTCAGCAGCTTTTCAAATGCATTGTTTCTATATTAAAAAGCTGTAAGATATTAACTATATTATGTTATATAGTTGTCAATTATTCCTATGTATTATAAAACTCTAATTAAAGCCAAAATAAACTGTAGGTTCTTATTTTGTTTGGTTATAGTCAGTAATGACAAAACAAGAAAGACAAATGACCTGTCTGCATGTCAGAAATTAAATTATTATTTAAAAGACTTTTTACTGGCTTGTGAAAATGTATTTGTTTACTCAAACAACAGCAGTTTTAATAATCCTTTTTATTTCTGCTCAAATCATTGTTCAAGTTTTTTGCTACAAACCCAATTTCACGTCAGTAAATGTCAATAAATACAGAAAGCTCAGATTAGCAAATTGTTTGATGTAATAAACTGAAAAAACATGATATTTGATGTTTTACCTTTATGAACTATTGTTTTTTTGTAAATATATGCACATTGCAAATATGACACCAGCAACGCATTCCAAAAAAGCTGGGACAGGAGCATGTTTACCAAACTTGTCAGACCACAATACAGTTACCACAGTGCATCAGTCCATTTCAGATGAGCTTGAGCCCAGAGAAGTCGGTGGTGTTTCTGGATGATGTGATGACATGACTTCCACTGTGTGTAATACAGTCTGAACTTGTATTTGTGGATGCAGTGACTAACAGTGTATACTGATAAAGGTTTGTCAAAGTACTTAAGTATGTGGTGAAGTCATGCTGCAGAAGCATGCTGGTTTTTAATGGGTCAAAGGTCACAGGCATTCAGATTGTTTTTACACACAGAGATTTTTTTCAAATTTCCTGAATCTTTGCATGATATTATGCACTCTAGAGGGTGAAATACCAAAAATCCTTGTAAATGTTTGTGTGGAACATTATTTTTGAATTGTTGGACTATTTGCTGATGCATTTTTGGTAAAGTGGTGAGCCTCGACCCATCTTTGTTCAAAAAGGACCAGGCCTTTCGTACATGCTCCGTTAAAATGTTTCCTGAACATTTAACAGTGTTCCTAGTCTTACATTGTTGCAGGCCTATATTTCAGAATGAAGAATGTA
This sequence comes from Colossoma macropomum, assembly GCF_904425465.1. Lineage (NCBI taxonomy): Eukaryota > Metazoa > Chordata > Actinopteri > Characiformes > Serrasalmidae > Colossoma > Colossoma macropomum. Next base: position 64,191 of record NW_023495344.1, read on the forward strand.
GTTGACATTAAATATCTTTTCTCTGCACTGTTTTTTATCGGTGGTGTATTTTAATAATTCTGTATATAAAGCATTATATTTCACTAAGATAGCTGTGTAGGTGTGAAACGCTGTATGTATGTTAGATATTTGTAGGCTCTGTTTAATCAAAACTACTATTCTTGTCAACCGAAAGAATAAAAAAAGCTCTGTCACACAAAGGCTAAATTTACTAATAGTGATGATACCTCAGCCTACTCACATTTGCCTCTGTATTCAAATGAACATATGTTGTCCTATTTTTATTTTGCGCTCTTCTTTTTCTTGCTTCACCCTCTAATTGCATTACTGTTGTATAACACAAAATATCATTAGCACGTTTACGGTAGTTGTTTCCTCCTGGCATCTCCGTGTGTGTCAAATGTGTCTCCAGTGACCCCTCATGATTTCGTGGCTGGACGAAGAGCACCGCACGCATTTACTACGTCAGGCTCTCACTGACAGAAATACACCATGAGTGCTCGTTCATGTAAATATACCAGCTGTTACAAACACTGAGTGCCAACACACCTTATAAACAAACTGAAGAGGACCTCCAAAAGTGGTCTGAGTTATTAGATCGCAACAGCTGCGTCCAGAAACTTTGCTATTGGGGTGGACAGGATCAAGAGACAAAGCGGCATTTGGGGAAACCAGAGGGGAATGCTTAGGTCTTTCTATGCCTTCATTTCTTTTATCTTATTTTTATTAAATAGAATTGTGCTTGTATTTAAAGTCTTTAAGTACTACGGAAGTACTCTTATTTCATTGCTAAGTTCAGGCTGGAAACAAGTCTTTGAATGCAGAGTGGAAAACTGTCCAATCAGGAATGGTTTACCTCTGTGGTGTCTAGTTACATACAGCTAAGCAAGCTCTTCTATTGGTTAGGGCTTCAGGAGCTGAAGAGAAGTCCTAACAAGTTAGAATAAATTTAGTGAAGCATAATTATGAAAAAACAGAGGAATCGACCAATCACACTTTGATTTCCAGTAGGTGGGACCAATTTTGTGAGAAGAAAGGTCATTCTAGGCCTTCTAGATGTTCTAGATACATCATTGATTGAATATGAGTTGCAGCTTGATCGTAACAGTAATTTTACAGGAGAGGGTAAAAACTTCCTGCACTTTTAATGTGAGTTAATATAAAGAGATTTTCTTTCAAGCAATTTAGTTGTGTTTCTGTCGGTGAACTCATCATGAAATTTTCACACAGTGTAAAGGGAAGCTGTTGTGTTCAAATGATGTAGAAAAATAAAAATTGATTTTTGTGTACAGCAGTTATTTGCTGATATGTCACAAGCTTCAAGTAAAACTTGAGATGTATTTTAGAAGCTTCAAATGTTTATGTTAAATGTAGAACTGCTAAAAAATGTTCATGCGAATTGATGTTAGCTTAGCAATAACAAACAACAAGAATCTCATAGGGATACTAGCAGAATTTAGCAGTAACTCATTGAGCTGATTTTTTTCCCTTGTGTTTTGACCAAGTTTTGACATTTATGGCCCAACTTGAAGACCTAATTGTATTTGGTCATTCATCATCTAACCCGCTTATCCTCCTGGATCGCCCAGCGCTCACTGGGCAGGAGGCAGGAAACACCCCGGACAGGTCATCAGTCCATCACAGATCAGGCATACACATAGCATTACCAATTAGCTCCCACAATCCAAAAATCCATGCAGAGAACATAAAAACTACAGAAAGGACCCTGGTTGCCTGGGCAGGGAATCAAACCCAGTCCCTTCTTGCTGTGAGGAAACCCACCGTGCTGCCTTAATGGAGCTAAGATTGCTAAGATTACTAAGCCTATCGCAAAGTTCGCTTGAAAGCATTCTCCTGATAGCCAATCTGTTCCTGCACATGTTTTTATTGAATTTTATTATGTGTAGTTTTTATTGAGTTTGACATATTCATATTAATCACCCCATCATGTTTTCTAAAAGGCTACATTCTTGTTTTCCTGAAACGTTCCATCAAAAGGTAATGACTTTAGCCTCGTCACTAAAATATCTTCTGCTTTTCAGGCAGAGCAAAAAAAGAAAAAAAAAATGCTAACAAATAGAAACATTATGTTTTACATACACCTCCCAGCACAAGGTCAAATTTCATGTTTTGTTGACTTTCCCACTGAAAATAACACATCTGCTCTGGCTCTACAGACAGCTTAAATATGGCATTTCTCTGCTAATTTTATTGCATTCCCATTTCCCATCCCCCTTAGCTGAGTGTAACATATTGGAAAAAAATACAACATAAATATTGAATGTGCCATGATTTTTGCACCAGCCATTTTTCCACAGTATGTGTAAATCAGTAAATAAACACTAATTATGCATTAAAATCATGTGAACTTATTTTCAATTGGAAAAAAAAAAACAAATTAAACTGGGTTTGTTCAACTCAAACAATAAGAACAAGCAAATAAAACATAGCGTTTACGTTCGAGCGCTGGACGTGTGGAATATGAACAATGGAAAGCGGAAAAGCATCCAGACAAATCCAGGAGCGTAGCAGGGCCGACATGTAATTCTCGACTGGTCCCCAGACAGGACTCCATCCCAGAGCGGCGACAAAAGTGAAAATGACCCAGAAATGGCAGCTCCTACTCGGCGAGGCTCTTTGTGAACGAGGCCCAGAGCAGCTGTAATCTGTTTATATATAACAGCAGCCTACATGGTCAGCCGGGACCGCGCTCGGCCTGCGCTCGGCCTGCGCTCGGCCTGCGCTCGGCCTGCGTCTGTCCGCACCATGTAAACACCCGGAATCTGTCCTGACTGCTGTCTTGTGGTGAACATCCTCCGTTTTCTCATCACAGGGCCCCCTAGAGTCTTAGCCTCGGAGCTGTTGCTCTAACACTTACAGTGCAGTCAAATGAACAGAATAAATATTGAGATGATTCACATTTCAAGGTAAAATGTAGCTCCCATTGCTCTGTAGTTTCTCTCCTGCAAGCTCTGTCTACCATTGTGAAAAAGCATTCTTAAGTGCATCCATATATAGCACATTCGATTTCATGAAATTTATGGAAATACACCAAAAACGTATTTTTCTTTATTTTTCAAAAAAGTGTATTCATGTATATATTTAAGACTGAACTCATAAATAGCCATAAATGTGCTTATAATGCTTTGTAATAAGGCTTTGTAGAATCGATTTCAAATTTGAATGCCTAATAAAGCTTGATAAAAATGTAATTAAGTCTTAGTTAACTAATAAACGAGTTATAACACATGCTTCTGTCCACCGCCTGTTAAACAGATAATGAGCAAAAGCAGCTATAATACTTATTAATGATTACAAACCTTGAATGTTTAACAGAAGTTATTAGGTTATTCTTATTTGAACCTTAAATGTTGTCCTGTTCATGTGTGTCAGTGTGTAATATACTATAATATCCTGTATATCATTCAGTATTGCAGGATCAGCTGGGAGAGCGTCCTGCACTGTGAGGTTAATCAGGTACCACATATGCGTTCCGGTCATATTTGGACACTACAGAACAAATAAATCACAGTTATTGTTATTATTGGACAAAACAGTCACAATTTAGTGTATATTATTATTATTTTTTTAACTTATTTTAGAATTTCAAGAAGTTACGAATTTTAAATTGCAATATTGTGTCTGTGCTTTTGTAATTAGTTACAAAAATAAAATCTAGACTTTATTTTATTTTATTTATATTTTATTTATTACTAACAATGTTTATATTTTTATTAATAAGTAATAATAATGTTTTATTAATAATTTACTTAAAGAAGAAAATATCAATCACTTGAAGCACTCACTGATGGCATTTTTAATGTTCATAATGATTTTAATAATTGTTAATATGTATTATAAATGATTTATAATTATGTTTATTAAGCCCAAAATAATACATTTAGTATGTATAGTAGGAATGTTAAAGCATGTTTAAAATATAAACATTACAATTATGCATTTTTATATTAAATACACATTTGAGAGGTGCACTTAAATTGATTTTATCATGTTAATATACTTATAGCAAATTATTATTGTCACTAGTATTATGTACTTAGATAATTACAAAGAAAATGAAAAAAATCACTTGATTTACATTCTGTGAACATGTGCAAATTTGTAATTCTGACTTTTTCTGTTTGTTTTGATGTCAAAAATGATAAAAACATGGCAAAAATGCAAATAATGTGCAATGCAATGTTATACAACTGTAATTACATAGTTAGAATTATGTAATTACATATTTAGTTACACAAATTACTGTGGATGTTTGTTTTGGATGCACAACAATGACTTTCTATCATGTTCCAAATCATAACAAACACAAATGTCCTCTGAAAGATTCAAACCCTGCACTTTCCACACAGTTTGTCCACTTGTTCCAGAAATAATTCACATAAAACATGATTTTCACATGATATGCTAACTGGACCTTTTAGGTGTTGAAAAACTCTAATGCTTTATGCTTTTGACATTTTAGAGAGATTTTTATTTGTTTGTTTTTGAGCTCGTTGGCACAGCGTTCTGGCCCAGCACTGACCCCTAAAGACTGATGCGTCACAGCTTTTAACGAGATGGATATAATTTCTGGCAGAGACAAATGCTGTTTATCTCTTTTGTCACATCTTGGCAAATAAATATCTCAGCTTTTGTTAGAGCGAGACTCATCAACAGTGATAACAAAAGCACACTGTAACTATATATATATATATATATATATATATATATATATATATATATATATATATATATATATATATAAAATGTGAAATCTCTGCTGCTGTTTGTACCAAAACTTTGTATCTCCATTTTTTGTCATTTTCCTGTATTTGACATGATTTGAAAATGCCTATTGTTCTTTACATTGTGTGTAAATGTCAGGAAGAATGGGCCAAAAGAAACGGCCCACAATCATTTGGAAAATCATCTGGGTCCATTGATTTACATTGAAAGTAAAGTACGTTTTTTCCTTCTCCTGTAAAGTTACCATTTTGAAGACACAAAGTTTTCTTCCTACCAATAATATTGTCGTTAATGCGTCATGGCTCAGTGAAACATGTGGAGAAGTTGTGTGAAACAGTGCAGATTGTAATCTTTCGATTCAAAGCACATTCATGTTTGTAAAAAGAACAAGAGATGTTTTGAAGTTACTGTCTTGGGCGACACTTTATTTTAAAGGAGTCCAAGTAAACAAACATTTGCATTACTTGTCCATGTATATTTAATTTGAGATATGTAAAACGTGAAATCTCTTGGCGAATTTTGGCGAAGCTTTTAAAAAAGGGTGCAGTTGCTAGGCTACATGGGTGATGTTTCAACTCTCTGAGTTTCCTGACCTTAATCAGACTAATGATAAAATACTGATATGTAGGAGAAGTCTAAGACACACAAAGGCTGTGTAGGCATCTCTAATGGGTCTATATAGGGTGATTAACACTAAACGCTTAATGCTAACAATTAACGCTTCTTCATGTTCGCCAAGTCAGCAAGATAACATCGTCAATAAACCACCATACACTCACAAAGTGAAACAGGCCTATGGGTGACCATAAACCCTCACCATTCGGAAACATCCTGCTGTATCCTGGTTGGTGGTTGACCCTGTATAACAGTGCCTTCATGTTCTCCGACTCTGGTTTGAACAGATAAGTCTACTGGACACATCCAGGAACTTGTGCAATGGTGCCAACAATGCTGGACATGTGGTGGCACCCTACAACTGACACCACTGTTCAGTTTCCCAGCGCTCCCCATGAGTCCCATTACCTTAAATTAAAGCCATATGAAGAGCACAGAAAGCCACAGTAGATCACATGACGGAAACGTGATAAATGATATTGAACGTTTTCTTTTGGTAAATTTAAATGGGTGAAGTGTAAAAACCCATGAACTTGATTATATTGCAGCATTTCCACTCCTGAACTAAGAGAAGGGCTGAACTATTTACAGTGCTTTATTGAGCTGTATCAGCCACAGCTTTGCTGTTCACACATGGCTGGAATGCTAAAAGGGCTCTCTAAGTCAGCTGTTGACCTAGGCCTCCCCCTCTCCCACCCCCAGCCTACAGAGGAAAGGAGCCCATGGCACGTCCACACTGCTCGAATGCTCAACCGCAACTCCCAGTTCTTCCCATGTTGAACACAAACACCCTAAATGTAGTGTCTGAGTTCCCAGACATAACAACACCCGGATAACCCCAAACACATTCCCAGAAAACGCTACAATATCACTCTATAGCACCACTCAGCTACATCACTCAACTGTACAGCTATGCAGTCTCACAATGCTGTGGTCCACTGTAGACATAATGAATAGAAGCACAATGATGACCATGAGCCCGCCCCCAAACGTGTTCTGCCCAGTCACTATCCCACCACACTCCTCAGAGTCAGCCAATAAGAGTCTTCTCATTACCTTCACCATGACATTTATTAGCAGATCATTGAAGGCATGTTATCAGAAAATCACTCACAACTGCATCATTAGTTGCAATAATGCACCAAAAACTTTGACATTAAGCCAATTAGCATTAATCAATCACCTGCATTCACATTAGTTAGTGTATAGATTTGAGTTCTATATATTCTAGACAGCTTTAGATGACATTTCGACTTTCCTGCATTTGAGCTGATAAAAGTTTAAGTCACTATAACTTATATATGTATTTCACATTTTAAAGCAGAGTTTTAGTCATCCCTAATTAGAGGGTAGGAAGTGCTAAACAAGTCCATATTTTAAAGACTATTTAATAGCTCTTTGGTGAAGAGCCAAGAACATGCACTAAGAACATGTAAGTTAGTTTCAGGCAATTTTAACAAAGTGAACTTTCTGAAGCGTTTTCTGTTTTTTTCAGTTAAAATATCATAAACAAGTTTTAATTTGCGAGGCAATTTGACTTTGTTTAGCACTTATTAGCATCTTATTAAAACCTACAACTGAAATGTTGCCAGTTATACATTAATGAGATGTAAATTTAGGTGATTAGTTTGTGCTCAGTAATTTGCAGAACATGGTATTTCCACATAACAGGCCTCCTTTAGTTTTGCACTAAAACAGGCCAAAGTGAATAAAACTGAATGCAAATAAACCATTTAGGAGGGTCTAATTTGGGCATCATTAAACAATAAGGCCACAGGTTTCCCTAAAATGCCCATTTTTGGCATGGTTTAGTCATTTTGACATCAAAACAAACTATTAGAAGTAATTTGTGGTAACTAACTGTGTAATTACATAATAATAATTACATAATTACATGATAATAACTGTAAAATGCATGGTATGTATAGGAAAAGCACAATAGCAACTCCAGACTTCTGAGGGTTAAGCTGGTAGACCTGAGTGAGAGAGTGAACATCAGAGAGCTGCTCGCTAAATCGCTCTTTCAGGCTTTTGACTCCCGCCGCACTGCTGGCAGGTGTTTTCTTGTTACACTGAGAGCAAATTTGCTTCTCTCATTTTCCAAAATTCTATAAAAGCCCCTTCTCTGTAGTCCTCCTGAAAAACAGCTCTCAAACTATTACACCAGCTCCACAAAGCCAACTTCTCTCTCGCTTTTTATTCAGCTTATAGGTGCTTGATTTTTTGTGCTTCTCTTCAAATTTCTGATGCAGCCATGCATCTTGTTGTCAAGCTCAAATCTACCAAAACTGGCCTGAAGCCCCTAATAATTTTTTTTTCAGCATTTATTTCCAAGTATTTTATTGACCATCTGACAGTGCTGTGCAAAGTGGGAGACACCTTTTACGTTCCAGTCAAAATGGCCTTCGAGTAAAAAGTTATTTATTCTTCAGGAGATACTTCTGAGGAGATCAGATACCAGATAATCCAAGAAAAAATGTGAAGAAAACAGGAATTTCCAAAACTGAGTTCAAAAATGCTATGGGTCCAAGAAGAAGCCCTTACTGGGATGAATTTGGAAACAAAGAAGCTACTGATGGACTGACCACCTCAGAGTCCAGACCTCTGCATCACTAAATGTGTTTGGAATACTTCAGAAAATGATCAACCAATCTTTAAGACTGATCTTTGGAGGTGTGTCTGCAGATTCTTTGAGAAACTGAAAGTAAGGCTCCTGAAAATAATGGAAGCTGGAATAAAGAGTGGACGCAATTGTGCTTGTGAAGTCTAGTAAGTCTAGTAGCTTCTATTCTTTTCAGGAGACTCACTTTCAGTTCCTCAAAGAATCTGCAGACACACCTCCAAAGTTCACTCTTAGAAGTTCACTCACCATCTAAGCCACTTATCCTCCTGGGTTGTTGGAGCATATCCCAGCACTCATTGGGTGGAAGGCAAAGAACACCCTGAAACACCTAGAGGCAATTCAGCACCTCCAACTAGCCTGACCTCATGCCATTAGACAGTGGGAGGAAACCCATGCAGACACAGGGAGAACATACAGAAAGGACCTTGGTTGCCCAGTCGGGGAATCGAACCCAGGCCCTTCTTGCTGTGAGGCAACACCACTACCCACTCCTTCTCATCATCTAAGTAATCCCAAACACATTCAATGATGTTGAGGTCTGGACTCCGGGGTGGTCAGTCCATTGTACAGCTTCTTTGTTTGATCAGTACGGCTTGATCTTGGGGGATCAGTCTGCTTATAGTGCTGTAGAATTTCTTTCAAGTCAAACATTTCCAAAGGATACTGCGCAACTGTACATACCAGCTTTCATGATGCCTTCAATCAAAAAGAAATCATCAACTTCAGATGTTGTTATACATCTCCAAACTTGCACTGATCGTCCACCAGGCTTGAGTGGTAGTTGGAAGATTCCCTTGCATTGCCAGCAAATATCACTGTTGTCAGAAAAAAACCTTGTATCTCCATTTTTGCCTTTCTTCAGTTTTTGGCATAATTTGAAAATACATATTACCTTTTACTTTGTATGTAATGTCATCATGAATGGACTAAAAGAAACGACCCAAAATGACTCGGAAAAATGTCTGGTTGCATTGACTTACATTAAAAGTAAAGTAGGTTTTTTCCTTCTCCTGTAAAGTTACCATTTTGGAGATACGAGGTTTTCTTCTGTCTTTCGTAATAGTCAACATTAATCCATAAAAACCTCGCTCTGCATCTCAGATGCTCAGCTTCAGTGTTCAACTTTCTTTCAATGTTATTTATTTATTATTATATCGGTTTTCCTCAGTAACTCCTTCTGGAAGGATGGACAGAAACACCTGTGGATGTTTTCAGATCTGAAGCAGCTTGATTTTCTCCTCTCTCTCAGAGATGAAAGCTTTAAGTGCTGCTTATCTGATGGGGGCAGTTTTGATGTCTTCCAGGTCTTCCGGGTGGCTCTTAGGTGTCCTCTTTTCACTGCACTTTAAATCAGCTTTTTGAACTTCAGTTTTGGAAACTTCCCTTTTTTTCACTTCAATTTTTTCTCCTTCCTTGTGCAAGTGGATTATCTTCTATCTAATCTCCTCAGAAACACATCCTGAAGGATGAATAATTTGGACTTAAAGGCCGTTTTTGGCTGGAAATTAAATAAATGAAGGGTGGTCTCGGACTTTTGCGTAGCGCTGTATATAACTTTCACCTAAATAAGAACTTCTGATGTTAAAAATGAATACACAGCTCCTGAAATGTCCAGTGTACCAAAAACTGTCATGCTGAATCCACATTTTATATCTGCATTTGATATTTGTTTTGACATCGTTTTGAAGCATGCAAAGTCCAGGTAACGTCAAAGCCGGCGTTCACTCACAGCAAGCGAGCACTTCAGCCTCGTATGAATGTATAATTCATCCACCACTGAGAACGATCGGTCTGGACTGACCTTGTTTCCTTACTCTGACTGTCTGCGTAAACATCTCAAAAGCATATTCGCTCCACTTAGTCAAACATCTTTAAAATTCCTGGTTAATAATACTGACCTATTTAGCAGGCTGGGTAGAGAACACTCCCCTGGACCTGAAGATATTTAGATGATTATTGATTCATGTCTATGTTGTGTTCTTAAGTGGGGGGAACCAGCCTGTATGCTGCTGTGTATTAAGTAGACCTTTATGTAATGCAATAAAACCATACAGCAACTCTTAGACAGTTGCGCCACTCGGGAGCCCCTCAGTACTAGCATTGATATTGTTTCAGTACTAGTGCCATTGTTATTTCAGTACTAGCATTGTTATTGTTTCAGTACTAGCATTCTTATTGTTTCAGTACAGGCATTGTTATTGTTTCAGTATTAGCATTGACATTGTTTCAGTACTAGTGCCATCATTGTTTCAGTACTAGGATTGATATTGTCTCAGTACTAGTGCCATCATTGTTTCAGTACTAGCATGGTTAGTTTCAGTACTATAATTGATATTGTTTCAGTACTAGCATTGATACTGTTCCAGTACTAGTGCCATTGTTATTTCAGTACTAGCATTGTTATTGTCTCAGTACTAGTGCCATCATTGTTTCAGTACTAGCGTTGTTATTGTCTCGGTACTAGTACCATCACTGTTTCAGTACTAGTATTGTTACTGTTTAAGTAGTAGTACCATCATTGTTTCAGTACTAGTGTTGTTATTGTCTCAGTACTAGTACCATCACTGTTTCAGTACTAGTATTGTTATTGTTTAAGTAGTAGTACCATCATTGTTTCAGTACTAGGATTGTTATTGTTTAAGTAATAGTGTCATCACTGTTTCAGTACTAGCATTGTTTTTGTCTCAGTACAACTGCCATCATTTTTTCAGTACTAGCATTGTTATTGTTTCAGTAACAGCATTGCTATTGTTTAAGTACTCGTGCCATCATTGCTTCAGTACTAGCACTGTTATTGTTTCAGTACTAGCATCATCATTGTTTCAGTACTAGCACTGTTATTGTTTCAGTACTAGCGTCATCATTGTTTCAGTACTAGCACTGTTATTGTTTCAGTACAAGTATACAGTACAAGATTAAGTATTAGCATTGTCATTAGCATTAGCATAGCATCATCATTGTTGCATCACCGTTCTTTCAGTACTAGTTTCATCAGTAAAAGCACCATTGCTTCAGTAATATTGTGTCATCATCGTTTCTTTGTTTTAAGCACTAGTAATCCTAGTATTAGCATGTTCATTGTTTCAGTATTGACAAGATTCAGTATTAACGTTATCATTCAGGGCTGCCATAATTCAGTATTAGCAGTGACTAACAACTGCACTTAACAGTGCAGTACAGTCCTCAGATCTTGGCCTATAGATGTAAGTGCATCAAGTCCTACTTGCAGAATGGAGTCAGTGGCTAAGCTGTAATTCTGTAGTTCAGTCTTTGTGTAGCAGATCCTCAGAATCAGAGCTCATCTCTGAAGCCCCCCATTTCAATTTAACCCTGTGAGAAATCAAATTCTGCTCTCTCTGCTCAGCAGCTAATAATGCTAGCATTAGCGTTTGGCTTCGAAGGCGGAGCGATGAAGGATCCGTGGAAGGCCTCCGACCCTGTTTTGCTCCTGAGAGGAACGGCTGGGCCTGGCGGTTTTAATGTGGGATTTCTGGGACAGTGCAGCAGGGCCTTCGCTTAGCGGCGCCAGAAGGGCCTGTCTGTCCTGCATCAACTCTGCCACTCTAGTTAGCCTGAGTAGGTGTCCGTCAGTCTGATGAGGCTCCGCGTCTCCGGCTGAAAGACTGGAGACAGCACAGGACAGCTGCTGGCGGTGGGTGTTTTGCTCCTGCGTGGCAGGAGACGAGGCTCAAAGCTGCAAAGTGAGGGATTTTATGTTGTTTTCACCATTTGTGCCTTTTCTTTATACACATATTTACAGACTGACAGAAAATATCTCGTTTTGTAACTGCAACTCTGCCATAGCTCAGTTAAGACAGACGTCCTTCTGACATACCTCTGCTTTTTAATATTGCTCGATACAAAAACAGCAGTACGGATTAAAAATTTAAACACAATTTGCTCCCACATTAAAAACGATTTTACTCCTTAAATGTCCAGAGACCATCAGCAGGCCCAGAGTTTTATTACACACTTCTATAACTTAAGAATAGCACAACTAGTTTGCATTGAAGTCCCTGTAGTTACTGAATAATAAGCCTTCGTATATAATAAGCCTGATTTTAAGGGGTTAAAAAAGCAATGAAGTATTCAGATCTTAGTCATTTACAAAGTTCTGATTTGTTTAAACCCAAGGTATTAATAGAGATAACAATAAGCTAAATATACACACAATCATCATTTATACCGTACTTTCCACTGGGTCTGTCCCAAACCTTAATCCCCAAATTTACACTTCTGAAAATTTGTATTTTGTTTTAGTTTGTATTATTTAAAAAAAAGTTCTTTTCAATTTGTTTTAAAGTGAAGTTGAATATTGCAGATTTAACATGAGTTTAATTTTCAAACAAAAAAACTTCCTATATTTTCATGTCACTACCGAAATACAGAGTTTTAGTCTGTAGGCGGAGGCTTATGTTAGCCACGCCCCCTTTATTTTAGAGCAGGAAGTGAGGCTGCATCCCTGCCCCTCATGGCCACATGGTGAGCAGATAGATCCCATTGTTTTGAAGTAAATGTGTCCCAAAGTCTGAAAATCAGTGTGGAACATTAAGAACTGTCACTACCGAAACACAGAGTTTTAGCTTGTAGGCAGAGCCTTATTTTAGCCATGCCAAGACTGCATCCCTGTCTCTCATGGCCACATAGAACCCGTTGTTTTGAATTGAGTGTGTCCCAAAGTCTGAAAATCAGTGTGGAACATTGAGAACTGTCACTACCGAAACACAGATGTTCCACAGTTAAGTAAACTTATTTGTGTTTTAATAAAAATATGATGATTTTCTGTGTGAACAGCTGTTCAAAGCTGTGTTTGCTGGTCTGTACTGGCTGTGTTTTTTAACTCAAACTGAGCTAAAATTGTCACCACCGAAACAGTCACTACTGAAACATTTGGTAAAGTTTGGCTGTGTTATGATTGTTGCGGTAGTGACAAAATGGAATATTTTTTAAACCATTAGTTTTAATAAAATAAACATAATTAAGGTTTCAAGTCACTCAAAGCAAAAGGATTTCAGTCTAAAGTCCAAGATCAGATAAAAGTCCCAGATGTGTTTCAGCCCTGACTCTGAACCAGTTCAGTAGAATCATCCATACAGGCAGAGTATTGACCTGTTAACCACACTGAGCCACTGAAAAGCTTTCAGTGCATCGTGCAGCTCCACTGTCTGTAGGCGAAGGCTCAGTCTCGGCTCTCGCAGTGACAGAATCCGGGTCGCTGTAATGCACAGCAAGTCATTGTGAGTGTGTTAGTGAAAGCTTTCACTAGTGCCTCGCTTTGATTGTTAGACTGCGACTGGGACGTGAAGAGACGTGTGCCAGCCGCCCGGAGGGTAGGTGTAAACACAGCTCCGCCGAAGGTTATCTGAAGGTGTCTCTTGTTTGCATTAATGCCTGACAAATAGAGGCAGTGGGGAGGAGGGGGGCTGGGGGGGTGAGATGAACACAGGCAGGCTAATTGAGCGAGAGTCGTCAGGCTGGGACTGAGGAGGCAGAGCGTGGGAGTGCTGTGAGGGAACGCTTGTGGCTCTGACCTGTGTGCTTGTGTACTGTTTTATGTGCTGAGAAAAGAAAGAAAGAGGTTTTTTATTGCAAGTGAACTGCAGATACAGGCATGGGGTCATCTAACAGGTTTGTTTATGTTAGGACCATTTTTTCAGTATTAGTTTCATCACAGCTTCAGTACCAACATCAGTATTAGTTTCAATTTAGAATGATGCTGATAGACTGTAATACAATACAGGAAGTGTAGGGGGCGATATGGCTTCTACTGTTTCATTTAAAAAGCTCTATAATGTTCATATGATCCACACAGTCACTCTGACAGACTGTAATACACTACAGGAAGTGTAGGGGGCGATATGGCTTCTACTGTTTCATTTAAAAAGCTCTATAATGTTCATATGATCCACACAGTCACTCTGACAGACTGAAATACACTACAGGAAGTGTAGGGGGCGATATGGCTTCTACAGTTTCATTTAAAAAGCTCTATAATGTTCATATGATCCACACAGTCACTCTGACAGACTGTAATACACTACAGGAAGTGTAGGGGGCGATATGGCTTCTACTGTTTCATTTAAAAAGCCTCTATATTGTTCATATGATCCACACAGTCACTCTGACAGACTCTAATACACTACAGGAAGTGTAGGGGGCGATATGGCTTCTACTGTTTCATTTAAAAAGTGCTGTGTTTATGTTTTTGTGTATATTCAGTCTCTATTTGCAGTTGTGTGCTTTGTGGGAGGCTCAGTCTCAGAGCTGATTGGGACCCTAAATCTCAGTTGTGAAGCTGACACACACTCCATTAGCCTGTTTCCTGTTGGCAGAGTGGAGAGAAGGGGACTTCTGGGAGTTTTCTGCTACACGGGCCTCATCCTCTGGTAGTCACACCTGACTCCAGGTGAAGCCGTCTCTCGAGACTCCACTGACAGCTCTAAGGAAGGAAGGAGTTTCGGTGATAACGGCCCTTTAACTGTGAAAGAGAGTGCAGGACAATCAGACGCCTGTCACAGCCATTTTTTGCCAACATACAGTACAATGGGAATTAAATAAGGTGCTTAGATGATCATTTTCTCTTTGGGCCTAAAGGTGTCTGAAATCATTCTATGAGAGTAAAATCTATACAGCCACAGCCAAACTCTTCATTTAGGAATGGAGGTAATGCTAGACCAGGAACATGCTATATTAGCATAGCTAACTTCACTTAGAGGTGATGTAATAGTGCTACAAACAAACATCAAATAAACAAACGTCACTCAGCTCCACCCTCTAAAGGCGTCATTAACAACCATCAAATAAACAAACGTGGCTGAGCGCCGCCCTCTAAAGGCGTCATTAACAACCATCAAACAAACAAACGTCGCTCAGCGCCGCCCTCTAAAGGCGTCATTAACAACCATCAAACAAACAAACGTCGCTCAGCGCCGCCCTCTAAAGGCGTCATTAACAACCATCAAATAAACAAACGTCGCTCAGCGCCGCCCTCTAAAGGCGTCATTAACAACCATCAAATAAACAAACGTCGCTCAGCGCCGCCCTCTAAAGGCGTCATTAACAATCATCAAATAAACAAACGTGGCTGAGCGACGCCCTCTAAAGGCGTCATTGAACCTGGTAGAAGTACAGCTCTGGTTGTAAAAACTACAGCTTGTCTCAATGAATAACGTTCATGATCTGTAATATAATGAATATTTCTTTGATTATTTTGGTTCTATGTTGGTGGAACACTTCGGTGCATCAGTGCATTCATGCTTTTTTATGGAAGCAAACTGAAATGTAGAGTTAGCTCTTTTGTTTTACATCAAATAATGTGGTTTTCGATGAATTAGCATTCATGGGATGCCTTCAAGCTTGGACTGCAGTCAGTGTTTATGCATCTTGGCTTCCACTCGAGTGTGTTGTGCATTCGCAGAATGGCTCCTCTAGCCCCTCCTCCCTTCCTCTGTGTGTGTGGGTGAGCTGAACCCCCAGCTGTATGGGGGTGACCTCGTCTAGCCTGAGCCCAGACAGACACTGAGGCAGAAGCAGACTGATCCCCAGGTAGAGGTTGGCCAGCCGAGCGGCGGCCCATGATGCTTCCTGGCACCTGTCTCCTCCGATACTGCACTCAGGGAGGGAGAGCGGGGGTGGGGTTTGGGGGGAATGGGAGGGGTGTGGAGGGTCGCGTCCTGGACAAGCCCCCTAAAGTGCACAAGAGCTGACATTTCAGACTCGCAAGCCACCTCACTGCCTCGAGAACACTCAGCATGCACTCGTAATGCTGGTTCCTTTAATGTGCACTCCGGAGTTTACATAATATATTCAGTGTATATCAGACCATAACTCTCCTCAATAAATGAAGACCCTTCTCTTGTTTCTCTTCTGTACAAAAGTTACATTGGTTTCTATCACAATGAGCTCTTATATCAATTCATCAGAGAAGAAAAAAACAAAGAGATGAAAAAGTAATTTTGGACCGTTTCTTTTAGGCCATTCATTATGAAATGGTTCACAGTTCAACTTCGACATCTTGCAAATACAGTCAGACTGTCTACTACAGCATATAGGAGTTGAAATTACTTAATTAATATGATCTCCTCATTTTTAGGGGCTCAAAAGTCATTGAACAACTGGCAGTTCAGCTGTTCCATGGCCAGGTGTGTATTATTTCCCATGTAATTTTACCCACAATCAAGCAGACAAAAGGTCAAGACTTGACTTCAAGTGAGGCATTTGCATTTGTAATCTGCTTTTGTTTGCTCTAAAGAGCTTTACTGCCAGCGAAGCAAGCCATCATTAGGCTGAAAAATCAAAACAAACCCATCTGAAAGACAGCAAAAACATTACCTGTGGCCAAATCAACTATTTGGTCCATTCTTAAAAAGATAGAATGCACTGGTGAGCTGAGAAAGACCTACAAGACCATGGAAATCATCTGTGGTGGACGACAGAAGAGTTATTTCCGTGGTGAAGAAAAACCCCTTCACAGCAGTTGTTCGGCCTATCTGACTTAAGACAAGACTTCACCAGAGTATATCTGTGCAGCATGGTGGAGGTAGTTTTACAGCATGGGCTTGTACAGCTGCCAGTGGAGCTGGATCCCTTGTATTTATTGATTATAATATGAATTCTGAGGTGTACAGAGCTTTATTATCGTTCAAATTCAGCCAAAATGCTTCAAAACTCATGGGGTGGCACTTTATGGGGCAGATGGACAATGAACCGGAGCTCCTGCGAAAGCAACCCAATCATTTTTATGACAAAAAAGTGGAACGTTCTGCAGTGGCCAAGAACTCAATCCAGTTTTCACTTCCTGAAGTGACTTATTCACTGCAAAGGATTTGTAACCAAGTATTAAAAATGACAATTTAATTTATGATTATTTTAGCTCATCCAGTTACTTTTGAAATCCTAAAAATGGGGGTGAGGGGGATAAGTATTAAAATGGTTATAATACCTGATTTGAATACATATTTACCCTCAAAGCTTAGAGTTTGAGCAAAGTTTGAGCTCCAATATCCTGTGGTAGATAGCTATAATAACAAAGACTTTATGGATCTGACTGAATGTTATCTCCAGCTTTTCATATTGTACAAGGTCATCACTCTTTTATGAGCCACATATTAGGCTACAGATTTAAGCGCACCAACCTGAAGATGAGATTTTGTATTAGCAGAATTGAATCTGTAGTTAAAGCAGACTTCGGCAGCTCGGTCTCTTTGTAAAAGATATATCTAGAATTGGAGCTCATCCTCTTGTGCCCCCCATTACAATTTAACCCCTGTGAGTGATCAAATTCTCGTGGCTAAGCAGCTAGCATTATTAATGCTAGCATTAGCATTCGCTTCAAAGGCGAAGTGATGAAATATCTACAGAAGGCCTCCAACCCTTTTCATTTCCTAAGAGTAATGAATGACACTCGCTTGGCTTACATGGAAACGAGACGGTTTTAACATGGTAGGACGGCATGACACGGTCTTCGTTTAGCGTTGCCAGAAGCTCCCGTCTCTCCTGAAAGTGCACAAAAACTGACATTTTAGACTCGGAAGCTGCCTCACCGCCTCGAAACACTCAGCGCAGATTCATAATGGAGTTGATTATGTATGTAATCGCATCTGCTTTTCGACCGTTCACGCTAGGCCGCGGTTCTCGCTAACAGGCCGGGACAGGGCAAATGTGGGCAGCTAATAAGATCCGATTTCATCTTATTTTTTTGGTCGGTGAGGCTGAAGCAGGAGGCAGAGAACCGTACCGCTGTCTGAAAGGAGAGGTGTCATGCACACTTTCTGCAGTCTGGTGGATGTGTTTGTATCTAAACGACTGCCATGCTGATGGAGACAACAACAGCGAAAGCAGCAGCAGCAACAACAAAGACAAATATCACAGCCTTGACAAAACGTAAATGCATAAATACCGCTTGTGCCGAGTGGCAAGGAGCCGAATTCCACATTTTCGTGGGCGGCTTGTCTGAGCGCTGCAAGACACTCTGTTAAATATGCTTTTCATGAACAGAGAAAAAAAGGTCAGTTCTTTATTATTTCTCTGAATATATATGTACACACATACGCAATCTCACTTTAGACAGAGAAATAATGGCCACCATCCATCTATAATTCATGGCGGAGGAAGACAATAATGCAGTTATTACTAAAGCATGCATTAAATATCAAAGTATCCAGTCGGAAGGAAAATAAAAGAGGCTGAGAAATGCAGAAAAGGAATTGCTTCTGCAATAACTGTGTGAGGAATAGCAGATGAGGCCTTCTAAGTTAAATTTGATGACCTGCGATGACTCGTCCTTGCCTGGGATGCTTTGATAAAGACTGCAGGGGAAGCTAGCAAGTGGAAAGCTATGCCAGGAATTCATCATAGAATTCTAGGGGATCATCCCAGGTTCCTATGTTTCAAGGGTCCTTTATTTGGCCTTTGCAGTTTCTAATAAACAGCCCTATATTCCCAGTGTTATTGCTATATTTCCAGCACCCATTTTGCCTCTTTTGAAATTTTCTGGGAAAAGGCTGTGACCATATGGTCCCCTGTCTCAGTGCCACGTTGTCCCAGTCTTGTTTCCTCAATGTGACAAATAAGATTATCCATAGTATATTCACAAATCTAAATATTCTAGTATTATATGTTCAGTAATCCATATCTAAAATTAGGATTGGGGACATATTGCTTCTAAATGAATTCCTTTACCACAATTCCAAAACATTACCACATCTGCCGTCCATTTCAGTACTGTTTTTGATGTCAATTTTCAAAATTTAGAGCTCTGAGAACATAGGACATTAGGAAAATAGAGCCTTGAAAACATAGGACCTTGGGAACACAGGGCCCATTGAACACAGGACCTCAGGAAAATAAGGCCCTGAGAACATAGGACCTTTGGCACATAGGGTCCTGAGAACACAGGACATTCAAAACGTAGGGCCCTAAGAACACAGGGACTTAGGAAAATTGGGCCCTGAGAACAAAGGACCTTGGGAAAATAAGGTCCTGAGAACATAGGACCTTTAGAATGTAGGAACCTTTGGAACATAGGACCTCTGGAACATTTAGCTAGTTAGGCTTAGCTTTATCAAACCTCTTTTGCCATGTTTGCTCTGTAGGTGTTTGTGAGATGATTGTGTGTTAATGACAAACAGGCATGGATGGACACTTCGTCCTTGTCATTGTAATGCTGTCTGAGGTGGGAGATAGCCAGCAGGCAGAACGTGCCGCTTGTGGCAGCTAGCGTGATGCCGTTCTCCTGTACGGCTGACTGCACTCGTTTTTACTGTCTGTCTGGATATTTTTTTACCCTCTCTCCGTCCTGAATTCCTCTCTCAGATAATGATTCAGTAGTTTTTAGGGGACAAGCTGACCATGGTTTCAAGTCCTCATGCCCCAAAGGTGGTTGGCCAAAAACTCTGACTCTGTTTTCTCTCACATTCATATTTGTGCTAATGCATGGAAAATTCTAGCAACAGAGATGCAAATATTGTACCTCACAGATTCGAGTTATATTTACACACACACACACACACACACACACACATATGCACACACACACACACATGAATAAAGAATGTCTGTCGGGGGGTTTTGTCACCGTAGCCCACGCTAATTTGAGCTGACGTGAGTTTTGTCAAGGGCCAAAATGCTTTTCTGTCAAGGCACAACCTGCAATGGGTCTCCGCGTTGAATTATTCCATTCACAGCACGGCTCTCCATGTATCCCTGTGACCGCTGTGACCGCTAAGTCTGCACAAAACATGTAAACCCACAGGGATTACTGAGGTTACCCAGCACAGGCAAACCTCAATGGTTAGCCAACACAAAGTCAGGGTGGCTGCTGAATATACTCTAACCTAGAGTGGTTAGTAACTCCAGAGATTACCACTTTTCGGACCACGTCGTACATGTTTATGTATTTTCAGGCTCAAACGTTTTAGGTCTCAAATGCAAAAACAACATTATACTGATAAAGATAAGATGACAACAGTCGATGATTCACTCACATCCTCAGAAGACGCGTCCTTCACCAAGTTCTGACTGAGTTCTTTTTGAATCTTTACTCAATGCACTCATAGTCATCAAATTCATCTGCTTGGGGAAGGGGTCCGAAGCACGACCCATGTTGCAAAATGTCCGCCCGCATGTTGCATGAAATTTCCACCAAATAGGGCCCTGAGAACCTAGAACCTTTGGAACATAGGGCCTTGAGAAAATAGGAACCTTTGGAATACACCAATCAGGCATAACAGTTTGACCACCTCCTTGTTTCTACGCTCATTGTCCATTTTATCAGCTCCACTTACTATATAGGTGCACTTTGTAGTTATACAGTTACAGACTGTAGTCCATCTGTTTCTCTGCATACTTTGTTACCCTGTTCTTCAATGATCAGGACCCCCATGAACCCTCACAGAGCAGGTACTATTTGGGTGGTGGATCATTCTCAGCACTGCAGTAACACTGACGTGGTGGTGGTGTGTTAGTGTGTGTTGTGCTGGTACGAGTGGATCAGACACAGCAGTGCTGCTGGAGTTTTTAAACACTGTGTCCACTCACTGTCCACTCTATTAGACACTCCTACCTTGTCAGTCCACCTTGTAGATGTAAAGTCAGAGACGATAGCTCATCTGCTGCTGCACAGTTTGTGTTGGTCATCCTCTAGTCCTTCATCAGTGGTCACAGGACGCTGCCCACAGGACGCTGTTGGCTGGATATTTTTGGTTGGTGGACTTTTCTCAGTCCAGCAGTGACACTGAGGGGTTTAAAAACTCCAGCAGCACTGCTGTGTCTGATCCACTCAGACCAGTGCAACACAGACTAAGACACCACCACCACGTCAGTGTTACTGCAGCGAGGAATGGGATAAGCCAGATTGCTGGCAATGTTGAGCAATGCGGCAGAGCAATGTAACTGAAAGGTAGAGAGAGGATATTAATTGATATTAGAATAACAAACATTACAGTGGTGGTGATGTTGACACATAAGCAAAACAATTAAACATATATATATATATATATATATATATATATATATATATATATATATATATATTATATATATATATCAAGTATATAGCGAGAAAATATGGGTTTAAAGGGATTTTACATTAAGGAAAAATTGGTGTCTATCAATGGATATTTCAAATTAGGGCTTTATCAGAAAGATATCAGCCTCTTGTTTATGTGCACACTTATGCTGCTACTATATGTTTCATTTAAAGATTTTTGGTTTATACTTGTAATGTAGTTAATAACTACCTCCCAAAATATTAAACAAAGCTTACCCAGTACAGTACAAGCTGGTCTACTGTAATATTATTACTTAAGCAGCCAGTGTTCATCTGAAAAAGGGCTAAACATCTTGCTCCTTTCACAAATTATGACTTTCAATTGTTGTCATTTTACACTGTGAAGCTGTTGAAGCTCTGGCCAGTAGGTGGCACAGTAGGTGGCACCTGCTCAACCCCCAAACTCCACCTTTGAGAACCACTGGCTCATGGGCCTGCTAAATATTTTTTGTTTTATTGGCTCACTATTGAAAAATATGAACGTGTTTCATGTAAATGATATGTATATGACAGTATACTGGGGTAAATGATATGTAAATAAGGTACTTGTGTGCGCTAGTTTTCTCTCAGTAAAGCTGATTCAAGCAATTGCCCCCAAATCAAGCAATTGCTTTATGTTGTAGGACAGAATCAGTTGTGGAGTCGTTCATACATCATTCAGGGCAACACTTGTTTGTATATAACTTCGATAAATAAGGGTCAATGACGTATCATGTATATATTAAACCTTTGATTTCAGATTGTTATAGCAAAGGCAATACAGATATGAATCTGCAGTGCAGCTCACATGAAGTAATAACACTATGTTTTGTTTTTGTTGCCCAACATTCTTTGGTTGGGCTTTTACTCACCTTCTTTTCACCTCTACACTGTTAGAAATAAAGGTTCTGTGCAGGTACATTTTTCCTTCATCAAGGTACAAACAATGCAAATGTTCCCTCAAAGGTACAACAGTGGTTTTAAGATCCATTTTTGTACCTTAAATAAGTTTTTCCTGATGTATTTTCCATATTTATACCTTTTCATAACTGAATGTTTTAAAACAGCACAATAAAATAAAAAGCCTGGAGATGAGATGGGGTGTGTGGAGTCAACTTGATTATGGTACAGTTATGTTCCCTGACTGAAGGTACTGAGATGTACCTTTCAGGGTACCACCCCAGTGACTGGAGGGGAACTGCCCTAGTGACAGTTTCTTACCTTTTTTTATTGATAGTGTACATACCTGAACTCGGCACTGGGGTGGTACCCTCAAGGCTGACAAGAGGGGTACCACCCCTGTGCCAAGTTAAGAGACATACCACCCCAGTGACAAGAGGGGTACTGCCCCGGTGACAATTTCGTACCTATTTTACTGAGATTGTACATACCTTAACTTGGCAAATTCGAGGCAAGTGTGTGATGGCTTAGGCATGCAGATAGCACCATTCTAATAGGTGGGGTGTAGGTTCTACTTGGTAGCTACATTAGCCTCATAGCTCCAGTGGAAAAACCAATGCAGGAAACTTCACTCGTCACTTGTCTTGGCTGATTGACCGCGTTTGGGATAAGAAAGGGATTCCTCAAATCTGGTCGTAGAGGGCCAGTGTCCAGCACAGTTTGGTGATTTTCCTGCTCAGACATGTTGATCTAACTCCCCTGTTAATTGCCACATTTAGTGGGTGTGTTTGAGAAGGGAAATGGCCAAAAATTCCAGACACTGGATTGAAAGAACGCTGGAGTAAGTGGATGGTGAATAGGCAAAGTATTGCTTCAAACCAATGTACCCAACGCACATAAAAGGTGTTGAGGTTGCACTTTAGAGTGATTACCAAGGCCACAGAGATTTTAAGCCAGGGTTGTTGAGGCTACCCAATACCCACCAAGGGATGTTGACCGGGGGTACCCTACCCATGGTAATTATCAAGGTTACCCCCAGTACCTTCCTTCAACTGTCCACCCCAGGATGAGGTTTATCCAGAGTTCTTCAGCTTTGATGTGTGTGTGTTAGCAAGACAATGGTGGATGACAACTAAAATAAGGGCTCGTGTGGGATTCAGGCTTTGGCTGTCGCACCTCATCAGCATCATACATAATGGGGAACTGTCAAAACAAACCATAAAAACACTTTGGAGCTTCCCAATCACCATCGAACAGTTGGTTTCTTCACTCCCCCTCTCCTTCTTTTTTTTTTTTTGCACTCAGATTTTGCTGGATTTCTGATACCGTTTGAGTGACATGTTGTGTTGATGCCTTTACACGAATGACAGTTCGTCTGGAGGCGAATGCGCAGTAGGCCTCTGGGTGTCTACTGTTCATTTCTCTGTTTACCAGCCTCTAAAAATACAGTCTTTTGTCTAAACGTCCTCTCTTTTTAGCATGTCCGTGTGATGCGTCGTTGTACCCAAATGGCATTATGTTGAATCCGTACGTCGCTTGTGTCTGGCCTCGTGATCCACGTGTTCTCCATCTTTGGAGGAAAGCGTGTCTGGATGTAACTGGTGGCTGTACTAGATCCAGCAGAAGGAAGGAAGGTTGTTTTCCTGGTCCAGAGTAATTCTTTGAAGCAACGTGCGATCGCCGGAGTATCTGTCATGTAATAACACATCGCTTCTCATCATGACCCATAAACATGAGTTTAATGGGATCTCCAGTGTTAAGCATTCTCACTCGCTCTCTCTTCCTCATTCTCTCTATTCTCTCTCTCCCACACACACACACATCTTGCACTCAGTGTCTGGTCTCCTAATGAAGGATTTAGCCCGATTTCCGTGAAGATGCTTCCGTTAAACGTGAAAACGCATCGCTGACCCAGAAACAAGCGGGATAACAATAAAAATAATTAACGCAGGAGGAGGGTGCTGCAATGTTTTCACTCTTTTTGCCCCTCTTCTGACT
The DNA here is from genome assembly GCF_904425465.1 of Colossoma macropomum. Classification (NCBI taxonomy): domain Eukaryota; kingdom Metazoa; phylum Chordata; class Actinopteri; order Characiformes; family Serrasalmidae; genus Colossoma; species Colossoma macropomum. The sequence goes on from NW_023495344.1 coordinate 88,100, forward strand.
CCCCCCCCTCTCTCTCTCTTGCTTCAAGAGTAGAGAAAACCTTGCAGTTTCATTGAATCAACAGTGCCACCTAGTGGCAGCCCTTGGTAACAGTTTATATAAGCACTGGTTTGGGAGGTGGGTCCTATTTTTGACATCTGTTTCATCATTTTTAAGGTTTGGTAAAATGGCTGCTGGTTCATTGCATCACATTTGCAAGGTGTTGATTTTTTAAACGCTGAAAATACACAGATTCTTAAAGTTATAGAGAAGGATATGCTTACATTGTCATTCATATTATGGTTTAAGTAAGTGGAGCTTAGCATCTATGGCAAATTACTGACATCATGTCATAGTTTTTTCTATTGGTAGATGTAGTTTAGAATTACTAAAGTGATATATGCAACATTTAGTTGCAGAATTTCTTAGAAAATTACATAAATTTACCTTCATGATTTGAAACTACATATTTTTTAGTGTTACAAAAATATGATACCATCATGGTTGCAGATGGATATGTTATATGTTCATATGTTAGTCCTGTGCAGCTTAATGGATGAAACAATTAAGCAATATTAAATGATATATGTTAGATGTGTCCAGTATGATGAGCCAAGCTGTAGATGATTCTAAAATTACTGAGGAAGTTGTAGAGTTCTAATAAACATAATATCTAGAATGAACGTCTACGAAATGTCTAAAAAAAACCCCAAAAATTCATAGCAATATAATGTATATCCAGAAACAAAAAATAACATTAAACATAAAATGTACAAAATGAAAATTAAATATAACATTAAATATAACGAGCCTTATGTTTGCACAGGGCAATTTTTATATTTCACATTTTTTTCTGATTTATTAGATTTAGTAATTTTGTATAGAATGTGCAGAAGTGTGTTCTCTGAAGAGGATGTCTTCCCTTGTTTACACTTAGAAAATCAACAAAAACATGGAATTTGACCAGAGGCGCCCAAACGTTTGTGTACCTCTATAACTTACTCTGTCAAAATGCATAAATATAGAATGATGATATATTATTCATGAATTGTTAACTCATTATTGGTGGCATATGTCAAATATTAAACAACCTATTGTAATGCCTGAATCTACATGGCGCAAGTTATCTAAAATGAAATATTTAATTTTTGAAGTGTATGTTAGCGTCTATCACACTCTCAGAAATAAAGGTACTAAACTGTCACTGGGGCAGTTCCCCTCTTGTCACTGGGGTGGAACCCTCAAGGGTCCATCTCAGTACCTTTAGTGAGGGAACATAACTGAACCATAATCCACTGAAATGATATGTTCTAAGCTGTACTGACTCCACACACCCCGTCTCGTCTCCAGGCTTTTATTTTACTGTTCTGTTTAAAACATTCGGTTATGAAAAGGTACAAAGTACGAACTTTTCACCTGGAAACACTTATTTAAGGTTCACAATCAGACCTTAAAACCACTGTTGAACCTTTGAGGGAACATTGTTTGTACCTAAAGACTGAAAAATGTCCCTGAACAGAACCTTTATTTCTAACAGAGCAGAGTGAGCTGTGTCAGTTACCACAGTATCAGCTGTACGTCATCATCCCCAAAGCACGGTATCATATTTCCTCCAGGTCGGGTACAAAGCCCCAGTAACTGCAGGCCCCAGTGCTTATCTGCTCCTCAGTGAAACTCATCCTCACACAGAGCCGTCCCGTTCCCGCAGTATCTCTGACAGAGTGAAGGTGAGAAGGAGGCCAGGCTGCAGATAATGCCCATTGTTCTTCTCCACTATTGTTCAGTCTTCACTGCCACAACGGCTCTATAGTCGCGGAAACAATGGAGCGAGTGAAGAAGGATTTCTCCAGCCGTCATGCTGCCAGGGTCTGGGCAGTGAGGCTGAACGCTCCAATGAGATTTGTTTGTACTTCTTTACCTAATTGGACCTTGAGGCAGGGCCATTTGTTTTTTATTATGTTCAGTATAAACACCCAGGTGCTTTCAGGCCACAGGAGATGTGGCGTATGTGACAGTAACCAGTAAAAACCTTATGTATTTTTTACTGTATTCCACATTTTAGAATATTATTAAATGATCACAACTTTGCAATAACACATATGGAGTCACTCCAGTCTGAAATATCGACCTTCTGACAGACCCCACCTACCAACACCACACCTGATTGGCTTAAACACATTAACAAGGACACACATTTCACTAATTAACATTTAATAATTTAATAATTTAGGTTTAAGGTTATATAAGGTTTGTGAATGAACTTTAAGTTGCCTATGCTATGGAATCTCAGGTGATGCTAGACTGTTGCTGGGGTATCGCAGATGGTTGCTAAGGTGTTGTTAGGCAGTTACAATTGCATCCCAGGTGGTTGCTAAGGTGTTGCCAGGCCATTCCTGTTAGTCTAGGTAATTGCTAAGATGTTGTTAGGCTGCTATGGTCGCTAAGTTGCAAGACTGTTGTTATGGAATCCCAGGCAGTTGCTAAGGTGTTGCTAGGCCATTTTTATGGTATCTCAGGTGATTCCTAAGATGTTGATATGGTATCCCAGGTGGTATCTAAGGTATTGCTAGGCCATTGCAGTGGTATCCAAGGCAGTTTCTAAGGTGTTGCTAGGCCATTGCTATGTTATCCCAGGTGGTTGCGAAGGTGTTGCTAGGCTGTTGTTATGGAATCCCAGGCAGTTGCTAAGGTGTTGCTAGGCAATTTCTATGGTATCTCAGGTGATTCCTAAGTTGTTTTTATGGTATCCCAGGTGGTTGCTAAGGTGTTGCTAGGCAATTTCTATGGTATCTCAGGTGATTCCTAAGTTGTTTTTATGGTATCCCAGGTGGTTGCTAAGGTGTTGCTGGGCCATTTCAATGATGTCTTAGGTGACTAATAAGATGGGGTTATGGCATCCCAGGTGGTTGCTAAGTTATTGCTAGGCCATTGCTATGGTATCCCAAGTGTTGCTAGGACATTTCAATGGTATCTTAGAAGATTATGAAGGTTGTGATATGGTTTGCCAGTTGGTTGCTAAGGTGTTGCTAGGCCCTTGCTAAGGTGCTGCTAGGCCATTGCTATGGTATCCCAGGTGGTTGCTAATGTATTGCTAGCCCATTTCTGTGGTATATCAGGTAGTTGCTAAAATGTTGATATGGTATCCCAGGTGGTTGCTAGGGTACTGCTAGGGCATTTGTATGGCATCTCAGCTGATTGCTAAGATGTTGACATTGTATCTCAGGTGGTTGCTAAGGTATTGCTAGGCTGTTGCTATGGTATCCCAAGTGGTTGCTAAGGTGTTGCTATGCTGTTGTTATGGAATCCCAGGCAGTTGCTAAGTGTTGCTAGGCCATTTCTATAGTATCTCAGGTGACTGCTAAGGTATTGCTAGGCCATTGCTGTGGTATCCCATGTGGTTGCTAAGGTGGTATGCCAGTTTAATTAGGATGACAGATTAATTGAACTTCAGTATTTTGTGGAGCATTTAAATGTAAATCAATTTTGTTCATTTAAAATGTTTGCTTTTGAAATAAATTCATACACAGTGTATTTTATCCTAACTCTCGATTGCAAAAACAGAGTATATCTCAGTTTGCACTTGCTTTTATGAACACACAAGAAATGTGGCAAAAATGCAATATGAAGTTATAAGGTCACCTGTGCAGTTTCACTTGCGAGTTCAACAAGCAGCTCCTCTGTTGCCATGCATACATGTATGTTTGCCTTTTTTCTCTCTTTCCTAGCTCTCTCATTGGCTGTTGCCTGAATCAGTCCTTCAGTTTTGTCACTGACCATCTCACCCTACATCAGTAGGCCTCTGATCACTTGAAGGTAAGGCTATAGATTCATTTGTTCTCTTTCCCACCACCAGATCATCCCAACCATCAGTTACTTCAGATTGAGGTCCCAATCTGGAAATTCCCTCCCAATTGAAATGGACTGTTCGCGGTTGGTGGGTTAACTGGTTTGCTCTGCCATGTTGAGAACCACACTGACCTGAAATGCTTCAGTAAGTTATGTACAAATGTGACCACTGTGGTTTTATTTTAACATTTTAGTGTTTTTGGCAAGTGAGCTAAGCTTGCTAATTACACCAAAATGATGGAAGATTTTTGGTTGACAATATCTGGCAAAGCTGTGGTCATGCCTGTTTCATGAGGCGACACAAGGTGACCACAGTTTTCCAGCGTGACTGTGGCTTTAGAAACTAATTTCAAGCACTTAACCATAAGTCATTGGAACAAAATGTCTTTTAAGATGCTGAAAACCTCACAATATATGCTCATCTTCTGAAATCAAGTGAGTTTGCTACAACAACAGCTTCTACTCTTCTGGGAAGGCCTTACACTGGATGCTGGAACATTGCTGTGGGGATCTGATGGCAGCCACAGCAGCATTAGTGATGCTCATTTGTCCTGGATCTCCAGCTCCTCCCAAAGGTATTGGATGGAGCTCCATCACACCAGAAAACAGTTCCACAGCCCAGTGCTGGAGGGCTTTATTCCCCTCTAGCCCAACCTTGGCACTGGGCTTGATGACCTTAGGCTCATGTGTGGCTGCTACAGATTGTCCTGCTCTATTGGTGCACATAAACTGACTCATTAGGAAGTGTCTGGACAAACTTTTGTCTGGTACTGCAGCAGAACGAGAGGAGCCGAAGGAGACTGTGTTACTGTTTCTAGTGGAAACGTGTGGGCGGATCTCTTATGCAAATAGATGCTGGGAGCCAAGGCCAGTGTTACAAACCAGCCAAGATTTACTGTAAGCCAGGTACTTATTAAAATCACGTCACCCGCCTCCCTAAAATCTTTAGAAACACTTAGTTTATTTATTTATTTGTTTATTTACGAGATGCACAAGTACAGCATGTGCTGTACCAGGCGCTACAAACCCTCATCTTAAATCTAAGGGAAAGCGTCAAATCATAACAGATGTTTTGGGTTTGTTTGTGTACGTTTTGGGTCTTTTTTTGTCTTAATAAGCCAAGGAATTGTGACTATAATCAATTTTCCAAATTCGCACATGCAGTCTTAGCTTTTTATGCATCCTTAATTAATTAAATATCCAGAAAATGGCCAGTTAAAATGGGTTTGACCCAAATCCTGGGCGACAATACCTGTGACAGCCATCATTCAGTCAGCACTGGTCTCAGACCACCTGAGGCACGTAATGGATGGCTGTGGGATGCTGATTAACTGGCGCAGGTGCTGGACTAAGCTGGAATAACACAAACAGATGGACAGGGTCTTCCAGCAAGGGAAATGCGGTCAAACGTGTATTTCCTAATATTTGTAATATGCCACATTTTCTAAATTCTAATGGGAGAAAAGTTTTGGCTGACAGTTGGTGAGATTTCAACACTCAGGCACTTTTATGTGAAGGCTGGATACAAAACATAGCAAAAACTATTTTTGTTGAAAGTATTGATAATATTTTAGACTATTTTGCCTTCCAGTCTTGTGAAGATTTACAGAAACTAAGAACTAACTAGAACTGCCCAGACATTTCATACAAACACATGAGCATTGAGCCTGTGCAATATTGTGACTGGATATGGTCTCACTTTGTATTAAGTATCTGTAATAACTATGTAGTTACACATTAACTATCTATGCAAAAACTAACTAATTATGAATGATGTGTTCACTGTTACAGGTGGATTATAGTAGTACAGCTTATGTAAATACTTGTGTATCAACTATTTTTAAACCTGTGATAACATAAGTGTATCTTGATGGTTCACACATTGGCCACTTTATTAGAAACACCCACCTTGTGCTTCCACTAAGTGGCCACTTTATTAGAAACACCTACATTGTGCTTCCCCTAACTGGCCACTTTATTAGAAACACCTACCTTCTACTTCCACTCACTGGCCACTTTATTAGAAACACCTACCTTCTACTTCCACTCACTGGCCACTTTATTAGAAACACTAACCTTGTGCTTCCACCCACTGGCCACTTTATTAGAAACACCTACCTTGTGCTTCCACTCATTGGCCACTTTATTAGAAACACCTACCTTCTACTTCTACTCACTGGCAACTTTATTAGAAACACCTACCTTCTGCTTCCACTAACTGGCCACTTTATTAGAAACACCCACCTTGTGCTTCCACTAACTGGCCACTTTATTAGAAACACCTACCTTGTGCTTCCACTCACTGGCCACTTTATTAGAAACACCTACCTTATACTTCCACTAACTGGCCACTTTATTAGAAACACCTACCTTGTGCTTCCACTCACTGGCCACTTTATTAGAAACACCTACCTTCTACTTCCACTCACTGGCCACTTTATTAGAAACACCTACCTTGTGCTTCCACTCACTGGCCACTTTATTAGAAATACCTACCTTCTACTTCCACTCACTGGCTACTTTATTAGAAACACCCACCTTGGGCTTCCACTCACTGGCCACTTTATTAGAAACACCTACCCTCTACTTCCACCCACTGGCCACTTTATTAGAAACACCTACCCTCTACTTCCACTCACTGGCCACTTTATTAAGCTGCTTTGTACTTCTTGTCTATTGCTTTAATATCTATATTAAAGATAAACTAGGCCTGAAAGAATCACCCACATATGTGAGATTAAATGATTGATTTGTGTGGCAGCTTTATGTTCCATAACTGTCTGTCTCTATTCTGTTTATTTTTACTGTCTACAGACAGAATAAGCCAAACCATCAAGGCCTTCATTCCTGCCCAGGATTCGCATCTTTTTTTATTTATTTATTTGTTTTATTTTATTTTCATACAGAGTGGCTTTGATTCAGCATTCAGTCCGTCTGCCAGGGTTTCTAGCCGTACCAACACACACACTCACACAAACACTCAGCCTTACATTGTTGTGAAGGTCACAGAGACGTCACTCACCCCTACAGCTCTTAATGGAAGCACTCTGGATTTCTCGACATGGAAATTGCATCTTGGCGTCCGCGGCGTCGGTTTAATACACGTCACCCTTCGCTCTGAGAATATTTTTCCCTCTGAATCTTAAAGACATCGAGGTGTCCTGTAATTTAGAGGCTCTTTTGACTTTCACAGTCTATATTCCCAACATAACTGCCTTCACCCTCCCTGAACCCAAGCGTTTCCACTCATATCCCAGCACAAAGTGTGACTACTCAATCCTCAGTGACCATTATTAGTCATTTTTCTATACACTTCACTTACACCACATAACTGTTCAAATGTAACGTAATGACACACCTACTTGCATAATTTGCATGAAGAATTACATCTACATTTGATTCACTTTCTGTATTGACAGCTTTGTTTTACCATCTCTGATTTTTCTGTCTGCCCTATGGAAAAAATATATATATATACATTATATTGCCAAAAGTATTCACTCACCCATCCAAATCATTGAATTCAGGTGTTTCAATCACTTCCATGGTCACAGGTGTATAAAACCAAGCACCTAGGCCTGCAGACTGCTTCTACAGACATTAGTGAAAGAATGGGTCGCTCTCAGGAGCTCAGCGAATTCCAGCGTGGTACTGTGATCGGATGCCACCTGTGCAACAAGTCCAGTCATGAAATTTCCTCGCTACTAAATATTCCACAGTCAGCTGTCAGTGGTATTATAACAAAGTGGAAGCGATTGGGAACGACAGCAACTCAATGACAGAGCGGGGTCAGCGGATGCTGAGGCGCATAGTGCGCAGAGGTCGCCAACTTTCTGCAGAGTCAATCGCTACAGACCTCCAAACTTCATGTGGCCTTCAGATCAGCTCAAGAACAGCGTAGAGAGCTTCATGGAATGGGTTTCCATGGCCGAGCAGCTGCATCCAAGCCTTACATCACCAAGCTCAATGCAAAGCGTCGAATGCGGGGATGTAAAGCGCCGCCACTGGACTCTAGAGCAGTGGAGACGTGTTCTCTGGAGTGACCAATCACGCTTCTCCGTCTGGCGATCCAATGGACGAGGCTGGGTTTGGCGGTTGCCAGGAGACGGTACTTGTCTGACTGCATTGTGCCGAGTGTAAAGTTTGGTGGAGGGGGGATTATGGTGTGGGGTTGTTTTTCAGGAGTTGGGCTCGGCCCCTTAGTTCCAGTGAAAGGAACTCTTAATGCTTCAGCACCAAGAGATTTTGGATAATTTCATGCTCCCAACTTTGTGGGAACAGTTTGGGGACGGCCCCTTCCTGTTCCAACATGACTGCGCACCAGTGCACAAAGCGAGGTCTATAAAGACATGGATGAGCGAGTTTGGGCCTGCACAGAGTCCCGACCTCAACCCGATAGAACACCTTTGGGATGAATTAGAGTGGAGACTGCGAGCCAGGCCTTCTCATCCAGCATCAGTGTCTGACCTCACAAATGCGCTTCTGGAAGAATGGTCAAAAATTCCCATAAACACTCCTAAACCTTGTGGAAAGCCTTCCCAGAAAAGCTGTTATAGCTGCAAAGGGTGAGTCAACATCATATTAAACCCTATGGATTAAGAATGGGATGTCACTCAAGTTCATACGTGTGTGAAGACAGATGAGCGAATACTTTTGGCAATATTGTACATATATTTCTCATAACCACAAATATTTGCAATATAAGTTAAGAAAGTGTAAAAACATATGATGCCTTATTATTATAATTCCAAATGAAAAAAATTATGTACATATGTTTACATTATATATTATTATTATTGCAAACAGGTCTCTCCTGCACATCAGCACCAGCCTGTTATTAGTATAAGAAACGGCTAAGATGGCTGTGCAAGAAACTGTGTTCATTTAGAATTAAGAACCAGATGGACTCGGAGGAAACTGTCTGTCTGTTTTGTTGAAGGAGACTCGCAGGCAGTGGTCACCTACACGGCTATCGGTGGCCTCATCTCCATTCCATTCGAAGAGGGCATGTAGTTTCACAGGAGACAATGAGAATGATAATCAAAATGATCGATCCCAAAGGAGCAGAACTCTGGTGCGCTCAGCGTTTTCAACGTCGCCACTACAGCAACCGAGGCCCCAAAGCATTAGAGCAGCCTCACTATAATTAGGCCAGTTCATCCTTGAAATATTAAGAGGTTATTCTTGTAACTTCATGACTTCATTATTGAAGTATTACAACTTTATTCTCAAAATATTTCAATTTTATTCTAAAAAATACAACTTTATTCTTGAAATACTATGACTTTTTCTCGAAATATTAAATTTTATTCTAAAAAATACGTCTTGAAATATTATGAATTTATTCTACCCTACTATTTTTTTTTTTTAAAGGGGCTCCTAAAACACCATCATATAAAGCAGTCATGAAGAGGTGGAAAAGAGTTCCAAAGTTTAGAAGCAGCAGCACTGAAAAACCTGCCACCCACTGATGAGATTCTGCGTGGGACTGCAAAAAGTCCAGTGCCGGAAGATCTGAGGGAGCGAGAGGGACAGTAAGGATGAAGGAGCTCACTGAGATTTGTAAAGGTGAGATGATGAAGAGCTTTGAAGGATAGAAGGAGAAGTTTGTACCTGATATGGGAAGACACTGGTAACCAGTGAAGCTGATGGAGGATGGGAGTGATGTGTGGGGTGGGCTTGGTAACAGTGAGGACTCTGGCTCCTGAGTTATGAATGAACTGAAGCCAGAGGAGCAATTTAGCAGGAAGACCACTGAAGAGGGAGCTGCAATAATCAATGCAGGAGAAAATGAAGGCGTTTACCAGGATTTTGGCGCCAACGTTGTTGAGCAGAGGGTGGAGGTGTGCAATATTGCACAAATGATAAATAAAGTCTTAGTGAGTGACTTAATATGGGGCTCAAATGTAAGTGGAAACCAGTGTTTTAGAGTCGACTAACAAGACTTCAGTTTTATCTGCATTTAATTTCAAAAATTATTTTCCAATCCAGTGTTTTAAATCTGTGATGCAAAACTCAGTGACTGAGCTGAGACTGTGGGGGATGCGGTGCTAATGTGAATCTGAATATCATCTGCGTAACAGTGAAACTTGATTAAGAATGATCTGGCCTAGGGTTAAGATGTATAATATAAAAAGAATGGGTCCCAGGACAGAACCTTGGGGCACTCCCTGGACAACTGAGACAATGGATGACTTGGAACCAATCAAGAGCTAAGCAAGAAATGCCTATGGACGAAAGTTTGGAAATAAGGATATGATGGTTCACAGTGTCAAAAGCTCATGAAATGTGTGCCAGGAGCTTCATGAAATGGGTTTTCATGGCCGAACAGCTGCACACAAGCCAAAGTTCACTATGCGCAATGCCAAGCGTCGGCTGGAGTGGTGTAAAGCGCTGCCACTGGACTCTGGATCAGTGGAAACGTGTTCTCTGGAGTGATGAATCAGCTTCACTATCTGTTGCCCAACATGTCCAACAAGTTCAATGTAGGTTTCACCATGTAGTGTATATGCAGTGTATGTGATGTCTCAGCTCTGAGATATGGGCTAGTTTCGAGAGCCACCAGCTAATTTAGCATCCTCAACTCCCTCCTCCTAATGAAGCCAGCACCCGGCCCTCTCACTGAATGAGAGTGCTTATCTCTGAGGCGTTTGTGGCAGCAGTTGACTGGAGTCCCTCTTCAGTGGGACGGGAGTGGTAGAGATACAGACTCAGCCCGGTTCATTCTGGAGCAGGCCTTATCGTGGACAGCGGGAGCTGGGCTGTCCACTGCCGGATTGGCAAAGGCATTGTCCCACCCTGCCAGGAGCCGACCAGCACCATGGCATCATTAGTACCTCCTTACTAATACGCTGACTTGGATGACTCAATAGTGCACAGGCCTGTTTGTGCACTAACATCCTAAAGGAACTGCTTTAACATTACTTTCATTTTCTTCTTCTTCAAAGAACTGTGTATACTTTTACAGAAAAAAAGTGTTTATTGAGGTCATTTATACACCCATATCTCCTACTCTAGGACGGAGCAGCTTTTATAGCAGTCGTTTGTGGACTAATATCTCCTATTCTAGTGTACAGCAATGTCTATTGCCGTAATTTATGGGCTAATATCTCCTAATTTAGTGTGTAGGAGTGTTTACTGCAGTTGATTATGGCCTAATATCTCCTATTCTAGTATAAAGAAGTGTATGTTGAGATCATTTATACATTAATATCTCCTATTCTAGTGTATAGCAATGTTTATTGCAGCCATTTATGGACTAATATCCCCTATTCTAGTGTATAGTAGTGTTTATTGCTTTCATTTATGAACTAATATCTCCTATTCTAGGGTATAGTAGTGTTTAATAAGGTTGTTTATGGACTATTATCTCCTATTCTAGTGTGTAGGAGTGTTTCTTGAGAGCATTTATGGACTAATATCTCCTTTTCCAGTGTATATGAGTATTTATTGAGGTTGTTTGTAGACTAATATTTCCAATTCCGGTCTATGTAATTGTTTATTAAGCTTGTGCAGTGTCTGATCAACTGCTGTAGTGTATAGGAGTGTTTACTGCAGTCAGGTATGGGCTAATATCTTCTATTCTAATGTATAGGTGCATATGGAGGTCATTTATGGACTAATATCTCCAATTATAGCATGTAGGTGTGTTTATTGTGGTCATTTATGAACTAATATCTCCTATTGTAGTGTATATGATTGTTTACTGAGCTAGTTTATTGTTTAATATTTCCTATTCCAGTGTATAAGAGTGTTGATTGCAGTCGCTTATGGGATATCTCCTTTTCTATTGTTTATGTTTGGTTTATTGAGGTTGTTTATGGATTAATATCTCCTAATTTATTGTGCAGAAGCTCAGCTATCCTCTAATATGCATGAGCATTGTTTAAATATTTTAAGCTGTCTAATAAGCTCCATGTAAAAAGAAGTTTGTGTATTTAATAAAGTTAAATACATTTTCCTGGTAGCATAAAACCAGTCCAGTCTGCTGTGTTTTTTTTTTATTTATTTATTTATGGTGTGAAAGCAGGACTAAAGGCTTTAGCAGTGTAAAAAGTGCCCTCTTGTGGCCAAACAAGCTCAGTGAGAAAATCAGTCAGTCAGACTCCATCAGAAACCTATGAGGGTCTCTTTAAAGCTTCTTAAAGGGAGCTTAGGGGCTTCTTTTTTCTCCATAATTGAGTGTGTGAGATGTAAACAGAGAGATTCAGAGTGGTTTGGTGTGAAATGGTTCAGATGTCTTTACAGTGTTGGTGATAGGAACCAGGGGTCGCCATGACTACAACACTAATATAGACATTTTATTTACTATCCAGAACCACCAGTGAACCTACACGAGTCTTCTGAGTTTATATGGAATGTTGATGATGGAGAATAGTGGAAAATCTGAAATAATAAGTTTTCTTTGGGGACTATTTTGCCTCACAGCGCCCTGCATATTATGTATCCCTCCACCATGAATGGAGTTTAAGGCCGGAATCTTCTCAAAACTACTGTAAAACAATGTCTCGGACATCAGGCAGTAAATTCATAACTTGTTTTTATATGGAATGATGCTGATGATAAAATAGTGATCAACCTGAAAGTAGTTCCAGATTTATGCGATTTATGCAAGTGGATTATTTTTTTAATCTCCTAAAAAATAACTCCTGAAAAATGAAAAATGTACTAAATGGTCATTTTGACTGGAAATCTTTGTTCACTTTTCCTGGCTTGTTGAAGTTTATAAAAATGAAATAATATAAAATTATTGATTTCATTGTGCTTCACGTGGGCATTCGCTTAGCCACACGACCCTGAATCCCTGTCCTGATGTAGCCTTCAGTATTTTCCCACTCCAGCACATCTGATTCACCTCATCAGCTCATTATTAAGCCCTTCACAAGGTTAAAATGGAGGTGTTAGAAATAGACCCATAGAGCAAAAGACCAACGTACGCTGTGATTCACAGCGACTTTATTTAGCAATGTTCCTTCTGCAGAATAATTAGTCTATTCATCTTTGCAAATGCGATCGTAATTACAGCGGCAAGTTCTCCAGAACTTTTCAGATTTATGATTCTATCTCGAGCAATATTTCTGTAAAGGCACATTCAGTGCCTGTGTGAAGACACCCTGACCTCACCACAGGAGTTTTAAGATGTTTTTGAGGCCCTCTGTGAAAGTTAAGGTCAGTATAGATCAGTGATTCACATGTTATTGTCTCGAAGACCCCCAGTACGATATTTTTATAGTTTGTGAGCCATGGTGCAATTCTCTTATGATATTTAAAACCCCTGTCCACTCATTTTCATTGTTATCTTTTAACTATTAGCTGTAGATTCTATGATTGTACTAGTTTTATGAATTTACTGTGAAACTGGCTGAGAAATATGATGTCTTCTCTATTTTTCTGCTTTTTTCTGTCCGTTTTGGCCAAATTTGGCAAACATGATGTCTGGTCTCTCAGATCTGCCACAGGCTAATATTGTTTATGTCTGTAATTCAGTTTGAGATGTTTTTTTTATTTGCTAGAACACAGCTTTGTTGTTGTCTTGCCAAAGCCAGAGGTGAATGTGATTGGTCAGTGAGTTCAAGGTAGGTGAATAACATAATGTCGCATTTTCATCATCCAAAAAAAATCATGCTTTACTTTAGACTCATGCTCAAACGATCATGCTCAGTGTACAAAGGCCTTCAGAATCTTGTTGACCACTGTTTCAAACAAAACATTTTATCCTGAAAACCAGGAGAAACTGGTGATTATTTAATGAAGGACATGATATTTGGCTGCAAAAATCAGAGCAGAACAGATTTTAAAAGATTTACGTCTTGAACTTAGTATCATCGCTGTCATTCAGTCAGACTCCATATCTGTCACAATGTTACAGCACATCTGTCTCCTGGCATCTTCAGGGCGTCCACTATAAAAAGAAATGTATAAATGCATAAAGCTATTTGTTGCAAATTGACCGCTGGAATATTTTAATTCAAAATGAATGAAAGAATTAGATGGTCTGGAAACAACTGTAACAGCCTCCCTCCCAAAGGTGTTCAGTGGGGTTGAGGTCAGGACTCTGTGCAGGCCACTGAAGTGTATCTTTTCTATTCATTTACAAAAATATCAGCGTGGTTTTTTGTGCCAAAAAACAGTCATAATTCATTTTCCAACCTCTTTTTACCCCTTAACATTCAGACAGGCTGTTTTTGTTACTGTGCCTTTAACCCGTTAAATGCTCAGGGTCCGTCAGCAGGCCCAAAGTTTTATTACACACTTCTATAACCTGATAATAGCTCAGCCAGTTTGCATTGAAGTCCCTGTAGTTACTGAATAATAAGCCTTAGTATATAATAAGCCTGGGATTTTAAGGGGTTAAGACATAGATATGTGTATCTTGTGGCTTTGAGATGAGACATATGCAAATGAGCTCTGTTCTGATTGGTTGTCTTGTATTGTGCCTCTTTCAAAAAAGCAGTCCAGGCTGAAACACTCCTTATAACTTCAGTGTGAGTGGGTGGACCTAAACTGCAGTAGGCTGGAAAGGTGGGTGTATGTAAATGAGTTGGTTCTTGTGACATCACAAAAACTCGAATTTCATAAAAGTGAGGGAAATTTGGTTCTCCATGATGTTTAGGTTTACAGCGTTTGCTCTTATCCAGAATTTGATCATTTTACACAGGTAAGTGAAGGTGGTGTTGGGAGTCTTGCCCAAGGACTCTTATTGGTATAGTGTAGGGTGTTTACCCAGGTGGGGTACTGAACCCCAGTCTACAGCATAGAAGGCAGAGGTGTTACCCAGTACACTATACCAACCAAGCATGTTTATGTTTTTATCCAGAGCTGTTTACAGTGGAAAGTGAACGTAATGGCTTAATGGTATATCAACATCACATTCTAAACCTATATAGTGACCTGCTGTGAGTATTTGTCAGATACAATCACTGGGCATAGCATTTTTATTAGTCTATATTAATTAGCTTAATTATGTCTAACATCATTCTGCCTTGATTTAGCACTTTCAGCCACTGGTTAAGGCTATTAAAGAAAAATAATCTATCTTAGCGACTGTTTTTCTAGCTAATGCTAAAGCTAAAGGAGCTAAAGGAGCGCTAGCTTGTTACTATGGCAATTAGAATTGGTTCTTTTCATATTAGACATTAACTGAGACTTGGTTTATTTGTATAAGAATGTATTTTAATGTAAACCTCTCCTGGACCCGCTTTGTATCTGCTGCATCCCTCATTTAATCCCCCTCCCTCTTGTCTTCAGGCTCCATCGCACTCCTGCCCTCTCGGTGAAGCCGAATGATCGCTGGCAGAAGAGGAGCTGACAAAGCACAGCTTTTTTCAGAGATGCATTGCTGTAGCGCCGCTGTAAATCAGAGGCCTCCTGCCGCTTTAAACCCGACGGGTCATTCACAAAGCCGAGCCAGGCCACAGACCTGCCGCGAAGTCGGGATGTGACTGGACTGCCAATCAGGCCTTCGGCCTCATTGCAGAAGAACTGAAAGTATCAATTGAACTGTGGGTCTGGAAGAGAAAGAGGCAGAAATCTGAGAAGATGTAGGTTTAAAAAGAACACAACGATGTTAATTTTACTTCCCACGAGATTTAATAACTCAAATCACATCATTCTGTAAAGAACAGCAAACAATTTTAGTCAAAACAGCCGTTAAGTACGTGTTATTCTTCTCTCAGTGGAAGGAGGTGGATTTTTCAGATCTGAAGCAGCTTGATTTTCTCCTCTCTCTCAAAGATGAAAGCTTTAAGTGCTGCTTATCTTTAACAGTTTTGGTGTCTACCAGGTCTTCCAGGTGGTTGTTAGGAGCCCCATCATTCGGTTGTTAGAAGCTTCTTTAGAAACATCTCCTAAAAATATTCCTTTTCAATACTTTACAGGTAAAAAATCATGCCTATAAAACCTAAAACATCAACCACTGAAGGCAAAACTGCATGAGGAGGGACAAATATTATACATTATAATGTATATATGATATTTGTACACAAATAATTTACCTTACTTGAAAAAGCTCAGTTCATACACTCTGTCCGGGCACCAATCATCCCAAGAAATCTAAACCCCCACACTTTACATCGTCATTTAAAATACAAACCCATTAAAATATAAATCCCTCACTATGAGTTGCCAACATGCAATATATTACATTATACATAACCGTTTCCATGTATTCATTTGGCAGATGCTTTTATCCCAAATGACCTACAAGCGTAGTTCAGTCCAAGCACGCAACTACAAGATGCCACTGTTAATGCAAATGTGTTTCCATTTTAGGGAGCGTATTATTTTCGTATGGTGCAGAACTTTTTCACGGTGTGATTCTTATTTGGGGTTGAAAATATTTGGCGTCTTTGTCAACCCGCCCCCTTCCCCACACACACCAGTATACGTTAAAGAAATTACAGAAGAATAATCAAATAGTAGGTCTGCTGACTTACTGGGCCTGCATTCCTCAGCTAGCGCCTCGCCTCAAACCACAAACCTTTGGCACTGAAAAAGTTCAGCGGTCAATCAAGACCCCCTTCAGGAACGATCCCACCCAACAGAAGTTCATAGTCGACTGCCTTCCATGGCCTGTAGGTGGAGCCATTCAACAGAGCTTGTATGCACTCTTCACAACTATTTTCTCTGTGTTTAATGAGGTGTTTATCTTGTAGCAGCACTCTCACGACACCCCTCGGACCATTTCACAGCCCCCAGGTTTAAGGGACCCCAGTACAGAGCGTTACACTAACCCAAAGACGCCAGAGAACATCATTAGCATAGAGTACCACCAAAGACATTAATCATTTAGCATTAAAAGCCAATGAAAGTGTTGAGAAAACAGATGAGAGGTGCTGCTGTGGTAATGATGGAGGGCAGGGTAAGAGCCTGGGAGAACAGATAAGAGGGAAAGATGTAAGAAAGGAAGAGTAAACGAGCCTCATATTAGCCTAGAGAGCTTTAGGGGCTGCAGTCCAGGGCTCCCAGCCACCAGGGGGCTCCACAAGCACAACAGTGGTATCATATGTGACAACTTACAGTTGCCTTTGAAGCTTTACAAGATTTCCTACTGACCACAAATGCAGTCAATCAGCCAAGACTTGTTTGCTGTCCACATTGTGATGCTTTAGTTTAGAACAGGGTTGGCAGGCTAACAAAGCAACAAACACTGGAAATCAATAGTCACCCAAGCTATTTCTGCTCCAAGGCCCAACACCACTTCTTCTTTTTACCCCTACCCCTTGTTTTCGAGTGTCACCCTGACCCCTTGGAACTGAGTTACAGGGTAGTGGTTGAAATCTTCCTCTGAAATGGGACCCTCAAATAAAAAGAGCATCACTTCATTAACAGCTACCAGCGCTGCTCTGTAGGCGACCCTGCCAGTCTGCAGTGACAGCAGAGGAGGGTAAAGTTCAGCTCCTCACTGCTGGGCTTTAGTTACATTTAGGGCATCATATGCCTTCAAAGAGGGGGCAATTATTTATTATCACCCACTCCGTGGACAGACCTTATTTACACATTTAAGGTCAAATTCATAGAGACCTGGGGCAGTGTGACAATATTTATCATTATAGTGAAAAATTATCTCCCAAAATGCTTTTCTGAGCATATCTTGGATGCTGTCAGTACCTGAAAACTGTACATAAAATAATGATGAACCTACAAAAATGAGGTGCAAAAACAGAACGAAGAAATCTAGTGGTCTGGTATGTTACCACTAGAAAATGATCATTGTAATGATGGTAAGTATAAGGGTCCAGTAGGGGGTCTTACATAGAGTCAGCTTGGGGCCCCAGAATACTTTAGCCCTTAGAAGTCAAGAGTTACTGCTGTTGTTATGCTATTCGAATGTAATTACATGATTATAATTACATAATTACATAGTCATAGTGAGTTAAGCAAAGAATTACATTTGTATTTGACATAAATTCGGTATTGCACTTCTCAATGTTTTTCATTTCTTTGAAAGAATCATTTGATAACAACACTAAACAAACAACAACAGCTTTTCACCAAATTCAAATCAAAATGAAGAACAGTCTATATTGTCCAAAAGTTTGCGGACATCAGTGTTTCTTCTGAAATTAAGTGTATTGATAGGGAATTTGCTGCAGTATCAGCTTCTACTCTTCTGGGAAGGCTTTGGATGTTGGAACATTGCTGTGAGGATTCGGAGGCAGCCACAAGAGCATTAGTGAGGTCAGGTGCTGATGTTGGACTCCAGCTCAGCCCAAAGGTATTAGATGGAGCTCCATCACTCTAGAGGAGCACATTCCAATGCTGGGGCACTTTACACCCCTCTAGCCCACACTTGGCATTGAGCATGGTGACCATAGGCTGCTGCATAGCATCCCTTTACACTAGTAACACTTTTCTATGGAACGTTTAAAAGTTTGGTAGAGTGTAGTTGTGTCAATTGTGGAAACTAAGCAAATAAATAAGTAAACAAATATAAGATCAGTACACAAAGCTGTCACGATCAGCCGTAGGCTTGAGAGAGAATAGTTCATTTGTAAGGAAATCATTTCCATCTACAGAACGGAGGCTCGAGCTGAGCTGGGATTCAGTTCTGCTGGTTTGTCCCACTGCAGAAACATTAACCTCTGAAAAGCCCCAGACTCATTATCTCCCCAGCTGCTCCCACCTATTCTCCAGCTTCTTCTCCTTCTTCTACTGTTTTTCCTCTTCTCATTCTTCAAAGGAAAACCCCAGCTGCTGAAGCGTGAGACTTCTGGAGGTGTGAGCATCAGGCCTGCGTCAGCACTGTGCACCGCGCAGGGAGAAAAGCGCTAAATTAGGCTCGACGCGGTCCCAGCTCACACGGCAAAGCAGCTGCGTGATCACTGAAGTGCTGAGACGAGCGAGAGAGAGCAAGAGAGCGCAAGAGAGAGAGCGAGAGAGCGCAAGAGAGAAAGTCACGTTTTCTACGTGAACTTTTCTGTTCTTTCTGATGAGTCAAATATTTTTAGTGAGAGTTTTGTCCAATATCACTGCGATCTGATAGGAACCTATAACAAAACTTTTACCCTTAGAAGACTAAGCGACTCAAACTAATTTACATATCTGCATAATTAATTACATAGCTCTGTAATGAATTACACTGATAATAGTTTCTTTCATTAGAATGCCAATTAGTTAGATTAGCTTCGTAGCTCAAAACTTTTCAGCCAAACTATCGCTTTTTCATCAATCTATCACTTTAATATCAACAGTTCCAAATTAAGACATCGAATATTTAAATAACTATGTAAATTAATAATTTACACTTCCATTTAAATGTGTTCAATAACTTAAAAGCTATTAAATTAACATGAGAAACAAATATAATGAATATATGAATAATAATAGTAAAGTTTAGCCCAGCCCATTCAGCCTTCATCTGTTTAGCCCCACCCACTTATGCAGAAGTTATAAGGAGTGTTGCATCCTGAACTGCTTGTTGAAAGAAGCACTGCACAGGGCAGCCAATCAGAACAGAGTGTGCTTGCATGTGTCAGTCTTAAAGGCACAGTAACAAAAACAGCCTGTTTAAATTATGTATTATTATTTCTGAATTATGACTGATTTGGTATATGACACAAATCATAGAGTTCAGGGAGGAAATAAAATACAAGATAAATTAGAAATGCCTTTTAAAGTGATAGTTCAGTAAATAATTCACATCAAATGTAATTGATTAGCCAAGACATGTTTGCTGCTTGGAGCTCCAACTGGCTAATGTAGCTAACAAGCAATGGAGGCTTATATCCCACCAATTAGCTTACATGCTAAGATTTGGGATTACTTCACAATTCGCCATGATTGGAAATAAATGTGAGACGACTTAGGTGTGCAACACCATGCTAATTGGTGGATATCAGTGTCAGTGGGTGGGGCTAAACTGCTGTAGGCTGAATGTGTTTTTTGTGACATCATAAAATCTGTGAACTAAAAACAGTGCTTGTCTCCATACGCAGCAGTAAAGTGCATGGAAGTAAGTGTGAGATGGTTTAGGCATGCAGTTAGCACCATGCTAATTGGTGGACATAAGTTGACATTACTTGTTAGCTACATTAGCCTCCGTCAACAAGCCAACACACCAAACACGTCTTGGCTGATTTGCATTTGGGAGGTAAACTGTGTAAATTGGATGTGGCGCTGAAGTATCGCTTTAACTGTCATAAACACAGGGTTTAGGTCTAGAAAGTGTCTGGAGGCTTCAGCATTTGCAGTGCTGAATACTAATGCCTGAAAAAGAAGGAGCGAAAGGAAAGCGAAGTCAATCCATCATGTAACCTGACGGTTATCAGCTCTAATTCTGACCGTAATTGGAAACAGATTGGGAAAATATCAGAGAGGGATTGTGGTGAGGTCATCAGCGGAGGAGGCCATCGAGAGTTTAGAGGCTGAGTTTGTGACAAATGACTCGTTCTTTGAGCCAGAATTCTGAAGATAAGGCAGGAAAGCTCTCCTTATTTGGTGAAGCTCGTCTAAACGTCTGACAAGACGAAGACGAACGTGCGGGGAGCTTTAATGAGCTTAAACGTGCCTGTAAGGAACTCCTCCACTCCTCCTTCTCCACTTTCATTAGCATCCTTTCCATTTTCACAAGCCAAATAAAAAAGATCTCAGACCGACTTTCTAGCCAGTTTTATTGCTGTTGTTGCTGAAGGGGAATGCCACCAGTATTTCCAAAATTCAGTGATTGAGATGTAATCAGAGTGATTCAGAGAGGTTTGGTGTGAAATGGTTCAGATGTCTTTACAGTGGTGGTGATAGGAACCAGGGGTCGCCATGACTACAACACAAATATAGACATTTTATTTACTATCCAGAACCACCAGTGAACCTACACGAGTCTTCTGAGTTTATATGGAATGTTGATGATGGAAAATAGTGGGAAATCTGAAATAATCAGTTTTCTTTCGGGGACTATTTTGCCTCACAGCGCCCTGCATGTTATGTATCCTTCCTTAAAAACACATTTTAAAACAAAATCATTACTGTTTTAAGACAACTAGTGAAGATTTTGGGAAAAACATTTTATATAATAGGTCAGAATTTTTAAAACAGTAAGTCAAAATTTTAGGATGTGATGTAGAAACTCAGATTTTCAGATTTCATGTAGAAACTCAGAATTTTAGATTTGATGTAGAAACTCAGATTTTCAGATTTGATGTAGAAACTCAGAATTTTAGATTTGATGTAGAAACTCAGATTTTCAGATTTGATGTAGAAATTCAGAATTTTAGATTTGGTGTAGAAACTCACATTTTCAGATTTGATGTAGAAACTCAGATTTTAGATTTGATGTAGAAACTCGGAATTTTAGATTTGATGTAGAAACTCGGATTTTCAGATTTGATGATGGTAAAATAGGCCAAGCCCAAAATGGCAAAACGTTAAGCTTTTGAAGATCTTAGCAACATATTATTGAACACATAAAGTAACTTAGTACATGACAGCTTTTCACTGTAGTTTCTTTAAATGTTGATATATGTATTTCAGCTTTGCGCTGAAAAAAACATTCTGCACCGAAACACTCCTTATAACTTCAGTGTGGGTGGGCGGGGCTAAACTGCTGTAGCTGATTAAGCATTGTTTTTTGGGACATCATAGAAACTGTGAACTCAAAACAAGACTTCGTCTCCATATGCAGCTGTGTGCAAAAGTTTTGGCACCCCAGGCGAACAATGTTGTTGATTTTCTGATTGTAAATAAGTTACACATCCTCTGCAGACACACACTATTGCACAGTTTAATAGACAATTAATGTTTATTTACTGATCTGTTTTAACTTTGAGAAAAAAGCTAAAATGTGGCCCTGTGCAAATGTTATGGCACATATTATAATTTACTTTTTTCCCCAGTGTTGCTTATAAAAAAAATAGAATTTTTACATTAAAATTGGCAGAGAAATGCAGACAATTACATTTGTGTATTTCTTTTTCACTTAGAAAGTCAACAAAAAGATGTAATTTGACCGAAGCATTCAAACTTCATAGCTGTATGGACAGTGAGGGGGTGCATTTAAAGCTACAACAATGTTTCTGTACAACATCAAAGTCTTTTCCTTAAAAAAACGAGGCCAACTTGATTTTCCACAAATAAATTATTATTATGACATTATTATTATGACAGAACAGATGAACCGAACTAAAAAGTTCAGGAGTGACTAGCGGAGCAGGAATACGTTTTCTTTGGTGAAAGTGTGTCTATCTCACTGTGTCTGCTTTATTTATGAATTTTGCATCATTCTTTCAGAAAACAGCAGATAATGAGACGTTTTTGAAGAAGACACTTGAACTTCAAAGGCTGACGAATGGTGGTGAAAAAGCTGCTTTGAACTATTAAACATACTCCAATAAAAGTCTGAAAAAAGGCATATAATCAGGCAGAAGTGGGTTTTATACATACCCATAACAGACCTACATAACCAAGCAAATCAGTCACTATAGCGGCAGCAAAGAAATTCAACATTTTCCACGTGAACACACTGGCGCAAGGGTCCTTACAGAAAGTCATCAATATGTTCAATCACCAGCTATGAGAATTTATGAGCTCTTTTGGCCTCGATTGTCTGCAGTTATAATCTATTTTCATTGTGTCTTTAATGGTGCATGAAACAGCAGAGAGTGAAGCCGATATACTGTGTGCGGTATCAGAGAACAGACACAAGGGGGCGCCAATCGCACATGTTTTTACACTGCCGCCTTCTTCTAAAGGAGGACTGAGCTGCAGCACCGCTCTTTATGTAACTGAATGGTTTGTGAACCCAACACACGCACAAAGGAAATGTCTAAAATTACACCGCTTTCTCCAGGCCTTTAACACAGGCGTGTAATTAACGTTGACACATCCTCCTAGAGAGGCAGAGGAACCAGCATCGGTTAAAAAAGGAAGCTTTTCCTTCGTATAGATAATTGTTTGTGGTTATTGCTGCTCTGTTCCGAGTCCAGGAAAATAACTACGGCCTACAAAGCTGAAAACAATTGGTGGTGTTTGAAAAAAAACGTGATTTAAAACCCACTTTTTTTCAATTCATGCCTGAAAATCCCTCACTTGGGTTTATCTGAAGGCCCACGGAGAAGAGAAGACAAAAAAAAAAACGAAGGGAAAAGGAAACAGATCCTGCTGTTTTCTGCTAATCTGTGTCCAGATTAGTCTCCCACGCTGGACTGTATAGATTGCCCACCAATGGAGAGCCTGCGTGAGAAACTACAGCAGCTGTGATCTTCCCAGGTTAACACCTGAAAGAGGCCCTCTCCTCAAGTTCCTCTAAGAGGGAACCTGATTTTTGAGCTGAATCTCTTGGCGGTGGGAGGCTGAGAGAGAAATAATGAAATAATGGAAGATTTTTGTTCTGAAATAGTCATTGGAAAAGCGCAAAACTGTCCTCCAAAAGTTGCGATCAACTCTGGTCACTACTTTCTGTAGTTAGCCAACAAAGTGCTTATTAACTAGAGAAAGTACAAGATAAAAGTCAACATAGTTGACCTAATTAGTCAATTAGATTAGTTAATGCTCTCATAACTATTAGATTAGGCTACTGCATCATCTTACTGGCTAGGTCCAACTGGTTAAGAACGAGTATCCCGTGTGCTCACCAGGAAAAGAAATACATTAATGTGGTCTTATTCAGTTTAAACTGGATTCTTAAGTTCCACATTGACCACAAGGCATTTAAAGCTCATAATGGCCAAGCTCTGTCATATCTTCCTGATCTTACACTGTTAGAAATAAAGGTTCTGTTCAGGTACATTTTTCCTTCTTCAAGGTACAAACAGTGTAGATGTTCCCTCAAAGCTCCAACAGTGGTTTTAAGGTCTGATTGTGAACCTTAAATAAGTTTTTCCAGGTGAAAAGTTCGTATTTGTATCTTTTCATAACCGAATGTTTTAAAACAGAACAGTAAAATAAAAGCCTGGAGACGAGACGGGGTGTGTGGAGTCAGTACAGCTTAGAACATATCATTTCAGTGGATTATGGTTCAGTTATGTTCCCTGACTAAAGGTACTGAGATGGGAACCACTCTAGTGACAAAAGAGGCACTGACCCAGCGACAGTTTAGCACCTTTATTTCTGAGACTGTAGCTGGGCCCACCAACCTGTAACCCCCTTAAGTGAAATTCCAACTATATTATTGACAAAAAACCCCCACAAAATGTAAAACCACTTCAATTAGCCAGTGTTTTAATAGGCTCTGAGTTAAATTAAAAGGGCAGCTGTCACTATCTAGTGTGAGTAAAATTCTACTTTAATACACACTATAAAAACTTGGCTCTGGAATCCTGTTTGTTGAAATGGAATTGCCTTTTTCTGCCTTTTTCTATTCATCACAATGATCACCAAAGCTGTCAACGTCTCCAGGGAGGATTTGGAACATCTGGGACATTCACAGAAAGACTAGTTATCCCTCGTAGCTTTGGTTGATGACTGACCCCTCAGGGCCACTACAGTGAAATCATTCAGAAGGCCACAGTGAGTCAATCTGAGGGGCTTTTCCTGCCACCAAATCAACATGAGTCAGACTTTGTCTTCATATACGGTTCACTATTGTGTTATTGTGGAAACTGTATATAGCCATCAAACAAGCAAGTGCTTGTAGCTGGTAGTCTTAGTGATCAAACGACTTCTACCCCTCCCAACAGCACCAATCACACTGCACAAATTGACTGAACTGGGTCAAAAAGTGTTTTGTAGTGGCGCTGGGGGCGTTTTCTTTCGCTGCCACGCAATCCACAGTGGCTAATTTCTCGGTGTGCGACTGTCGGAAACCCCATCTGTCTTTAAGAGGAAGCAGCCGGACCTCAGCTGTGAGCAATGTGTGCGCACTGCCCCGGTCATCCGTTTGTTTTGTGTCTTTATTTCAGTTTTTACATACGCATTTGGCAAGTCTTACGAGTTTGCATGGTCAGGGAGTTCATCAAAGTTGGACCAAGACACGTTAGCATGCTTAATAGTTAGTGTACAAAAATTCCAAGGGATACAGCAGTTTTTCCTGACGGACTCACGCTGTGTTCAACCCATCAGCTCATTTTCAAGTTGAATCAAGTGTTTTTTTTTGGAGGTTGAAGTGTGTGAGAGTGCTAATTTACAGGAACTGAACAATGCGAATGTGGCTAATAATGGCCAAAAGCTAAGTCTTTGGCTGTTTTCCCACTCTAAAACAAGAACTGACCCAACCTGGAACCAATGGAACTAGTTATAGTTCTTAGTCTAGTTCCTGTAAATTAGCACTCTAACACACTCCAAAACAAAAACCCATACAATTTAACTTGACAATGAGCTTTTAGAGATAAATGAAATCATGCTAATAACTATAATTAACAATTTAATTGCCACTGTAGTAGATCAAGTGTACAGTAGCCAACTGGCCTAATATTTCATTTCTCTACTGAATGTGAAAAGAAGAAAAAGGGCTAGCATGAATGCTAATAACATTAGTGTTAGCTTCCATTCTGATGCTCTTAGTGGTGATGTAATAGTGCATGGTGACTGTCCTCACCCTGAACAGTGAAGAATTCACTATATTGTTGTTGGCTTGAACTGCAGTTGTTACCAAAGACAGAGGAGACAAACAAGCAATGCCTTCAACAACAAGCTGGAATACGATATCAACCATATTAACTATCTGGTATAGGAACACCTTAGCAACCACCTGGAAAAGCACAGCAAAGGCCCAGCAACACATTAGCAACCACCTGGGTTACCATGACAATGGTCTACCAACAACTTAGCAACCACCTGGAATACCACAGTAACACCCTAACAACAACTTAGCAACCACCTGGGATACCACAGTAACACCCTAAGAACAACTTAGCAACCACCTGGGACACCACAGTAACAGCCTAACAACAACTTATCAACCACCTGGGACACCACAGTAATGGCTTAACACAACTTAGCAACCATCTAAGTTGGCATACTATCGTAAAGACCTAACAACAATTTAGCAACCACCTGGGATACCACAGCAATGCCCCAACAACAACCCCCCCCAAACACCACAGCAATCTTGTAGCAACACCATAGCAACCACCTGGGGTTATTATATAAATTCAGTTAAGTTATCAAAACGCAATCAGTTCTGCAACTGTTTTAATCTTTGAAGCGTTATTAGCTGGATTTGTCAAGAAAAACATTGTTCATGGATTTTCTCTTTTTAATTATAAGCTATTATTCCATTCCAGAAACAAGTATAATTCATAGAGAAATCATAGCATGTGTTTATGACAAGGGAGGTTAATGTATGAGGTTAATGTAAAATAATGTGTTATAAACACTACTTATAATGCGTTATGTTAATCATTTGTGCATAGTAAACACAGCTATGAAGTGTAAAGCATTTTCATAATGCTTTTGTGTTGCATTATGAAGGTTTATGAACATGTACATACTTTTAAAACAACGTGGCATTCATAGAACTGTTTCTTTAAAAGAGAGAGAGAGAAAGAGAGAGAGAGAGAGAGAGACACTAGCGCTATAATGGAGGAACTCATCTTGTGAGATCTAAGCAGTGGAGACACTAGCGGTAGCTCTGATGGGATATTAGTTGACACTGTCCATTATTTCGAGTCTGGCTTTGTACCTGCCCCGCCTGTTAATCCGTCTCTATCTCACTGCCCCGCGGAGACCAGAGACATTTTAATGTCCACTCCTGAGCAACTATCTCATATCTCTCCGCCCACTCGAGATGTAGCACAAAAGGTCAGGAAAATGTGAGCTTTTCCAGGGTGCCTTTGTCACTGTCAGAGGGGACGGCCTTAAAGAAAATGACCTTGTGAAGCTCTCGCACAAGTCCCAGTGGACGGAGAGGGTTTGTGCCTTTTCCAAGCGTCTGGCCAGGTCAGGGTTACCTTCAGCTCCTGAAATAGGGAGGAAAGGCTGGTTATAAAAAAGGACATTTTGCAGTATATTAAAAAATGATGACTTTGGCTGTTCCACTACCGTCAGTGTACACTCTGTTTTTGGACACTCTTTTTATGTCACCATTATACAATTATGCTAGCAACACCTTAACAACCACCTGGGAAAGCACAGCATTGGCCTAGTAACACTTTAGCAACCACCTGGGAAAGCACAGCAATGGCTTAGCAAAACCTTAGCAACCACCTGGGAAAGCACAGCATTGGCCTAGTAACACCTTAGCAACCACCTGGGATACAATAGCAATGGCCTCGCAACAGCATAGCAACCAATTGGAATGCAAACAAACATTAGCACATCCCCCACAGGGAGTAAATTTAAATATGATATTTTTCTGCCAATGTTAGTGTAAAATGATTTGTTATTAGCTGTGATTATCATGTTGGGGAAAAATATAAAGCATAATATATAAAATGCACCAACTTTTGCACAGGTCACATTTAATGTTTTCCCCCTATACGTTAAATTCAGCAAATAAACAGTTATTGTGCATTAAAGTGTGCAGAGTTGTGTTCTCTGTAGAGGATAAATTTGCTTATTTATACTTAGAAAATTTGACCTGGGTGCACAAACTACTGCATATGACTGTATACACTGAGCCAAACATTATAACCACAAACAGATGAAGCAAGAAAGCTAACTAACTCATAACAGCAACGCAAGTGAAGGTCTGGGAGATATTAGATGGTGAGTGAACAGTCGGTTGTCGTAGTCCATGTGTTGGATGTTGGAGAAATGGGCAGGCATGAAGACCTGAGCGACTCTGACGAGGGCCCAATCGTTTTAGCCAGACGACTGGGTCGGAGCATCTCTGAAATGTTAGAAATAAAGGTTCTGTGCAGGTACATTTTCATTCATCAAGGTACAAACAATGTAAATGTATCCTTAAAGATACAACAATGACTTTAAGGTCTGATTGTGAACCTTAAATAAGGTTTTCCAGGTAAAAAGTTCATATTCGTACCTTTTTATAACCTGTTTTAAAAACAAAACAATAAACTTACAAGCCTGGAGGCCAGACGGGGTGTGTGGAGCCAATACAACTTAGAAAATATAATTTCATTGGATTATCATACAATTATGTTCCCTGACTAAAGGTACTGAGATGTACCCATGAGGGTACCACCCCAGTGACAAGAGGGGTATTTCCCCAGTGACAGTTTCGTACCTTTTTTTGAGAGTGTAGGGTGCTCCTAGTCAGCAGTGGTGAGTACCTACTGAGAGATGTCCGAGAAGGGACAAACTACTATCCAGCAACAGGGTGTTGGGCACCCAGGGGTAGTGGATGCATGAGGGTGACAAAGGCGAACCCATCTGGTCTGAACCGACAGAAGGGCTAAAGTGGTCACAGAAATGTTTAATGATGATTATGCGAAGACTGTGTCACAACAGACATTGTAATGCACCCTAAGGTGTATGGGGCTGTGTAGCTACAGACGAGTCAGAGCGCCCATGCTGACCCCACCATCCACCATTGAAAGAACCTACAGTGGACACTCTAGCATCAGAACTTGACCTTGGAGCGATGGAAGAAGGTTGCCTGGTCTGATGAGCCCCATTTTCTTTTACATCATGCAGACGGCCAGGAACTGGTCACCGCGGGAAGCAGACAAGCTGGTGGAAGGAGTGTGATGCTCTAGGAGATGTTCTGCTGGGAAGCTCTGGGTCCAGGCATTCATGTGGACATCGGTTTGACATGCACCACCTACACTGTATGGTCAAAAGTATGCGGATATCAGTGCTAAAGTGCACACTATGTAAAAATGGTCTGTCTTTTGTTGCATCACTTACCACAGAGTTCCAGATTGCATCTGGAAGCAACATCAGCACATGAACTATGCATCAGAATCTTCATGAAATGAGTTTCCATGGTTGAGCGGCTTAAGATCACTATGTGCAATGCCAAGCGCCAGCTAGAAGGGTGTAAAGCGCTGCCACTGGACTCTGGAGCAGTGGAAACGTGTTCTCTGGAGTGACGAATCACACTTTACTACTTGACGGTCTGATGGGTGAATCTGGGTTTGGTGGATGTCAGGAGAACGTTACCTACCAGAATGCAGAGCCAACAGTACAGTTTGGTGGAGGAGGGATGATGAGCTGGGCTGTTTTTCAGGGTTTGGGCTCTCAGTTCCAGTGAAGGGTGATGTTGATTCTGCAGCACAAAGACATTTTACACAGTTATCTGCTTCCAGCTTTGTGTCAGCAGTTTGGGGAAGAGTCTTTCCTGTTCCAGCATGACTGAGCCCCTGTGCTCAAAGTGAGCTCCATAAAGACATGGTTTGCCCAGTTTGGTGTGAAGGAACTCCAGTGGCCTGCACAGAGCCCTGACCTCAACCCCACTGAACACCTTTGTGATGAACTAGAACGGAGATTGTGAGTCAGGCCCTCTCGTCCAACATCAGTGTTTGACCTCACAAATACACTTTTGACCTAATGAGCACAAATACCCACAGACACACTCCAAAATCTTGTAGATACCCTTGCCAAAGGGGGCAACTCCTCAATAATGTCTATCATTTTGAAATGAGATGACCAACAAGCTTAGAACAGCATACACTTTCAAACATATAATGTATTTAAGCCTCGTTGTGGACCGGGTACACTCTATGGCAACAGCATTCCGCGGATGCAAGTGGCCTCTTTTAGGAGGCACCCCAGAGAATTGAGGCTTGGACTCACACCTTGGAGACTTGACAATCCACTCGGACTTGCATGAACATCGACTTGCGAACATCTCTGGCATCTATATTTGAACGCGCTATACCGAAACAGCCCTCATAAATTACTCATGTATGACATGTTCCATTAATGGTGGAGGCTGGAAATGAGGAGCTGGAATAGGAAACTATTCATGTCATTGCACACATACATGCTCATTCTCTCTCTCTCTCTCTCATTTTGCTGTGAGTCAGAGTGCGTCTCGCCCGAAATATTAGTAAATGACTCAGAGAATAAAATAGCAGACCTCCTCCGCTGCCTTCCTGACTCGGGGGGAATTATCACACGTGACCCTGCAGCCTACAGTGTGTGTATGAGTGTGTGTGTGAGAGAGAGCGAATGACTGTGTGTGATAGTGACATGTACGTAGGTGTGTACGAATTTCTGCTACCTAAGGCTGTTTTGCCTCAGTTGTAAGAGGAACTTTCTGCTATTCCAGCTCACCGCAGACATGCTTTGCATAAACGCTGTGTGTGTTTACATATTACTGTACATACCTTTCCATGAACATCATATTCATAGTGCTGTGCAGAAGTCAAATATTTCGTTTTACCCTTCCTTTATTCGGCTGTAACCATTTTTTCCTGTCAAAACGGGTGTTAAGTTGTTCAAATTACACAGAAACTTTAGTGACTAAATATAATATCTGATATTTTCAGCTCCTCAAAGAATCTGCAGACACACCTCCAAAGTTCAGTCTTAGAAGCTGGTTGATCATTTTCTGAAGTAATCAAACACATTCAGTGGTGTTGAGGTCTGGACTCTGGGGTGGTCAGTCCATCGTTCAGCTTCTTTGTTTGATGTGCCCGTCTCCTTTTCTCAGTGAGGTTCTTCTTGACAGCTACACATCCTTTCAGACCCACAGCGCTGAGTCGTCTTCTCACAGTGGAAGGATGGACAGAAACACCTGTGGATGTTTTCAGATCTGAAGCAGCTTGATTTTCTCCTCTCTCTCAGAGATGAAAGCTTTAAGTGCTGTTTATCTGATGGGGGCAGTTTTGGGGTCAACCAGGTTTTCCAGGTGGTTGTTAGGGGTCTCATTTTCTCTGTAGAACCAAAATCCAACCCCCAAATGTAGTCAATCAGCCAAGACATGTTTGGTGTCTGGAATTATTTTTTTGCCAAGAGGCTAATGTAGCTGGAAGCTATTACTCCACCAATTATCATGGTGCTCACTGTATGTCTCAGTCATCACTTGTCTCAAAGCATGTACAGGTGATCTTTATCTCTAAGAGACTTGATTATGTGGTTTCTGACTCTGTATGACTCACTGTTTTCTATAAACATGGACTACAGTGCATTAGCATAGCTAAAAACAGTCATCTTGATGCCTGAACTTTGTCTGCTTGTCTTTTTGCTACATGAATCAGTTCAGTTCTACAGGGTGTTGGTGATGTCTTCATTCAGTGGGATTAACTAAAGTTGAGCACTTGTTTGTTTACTTATGTGCCGTTTGCAGGTGCGGGAGGCATGATGTGTAAATAAACGGATTAACCCGATGGTGCTAATTCTGGGGAAAAAAAAGACACCCTGAGATTTCTCTGAGCTTGAGGATTAAACACTTGTAGCAGAGCAAAAAGAGGTTTTGCCAGAGGACGAGGTGATCCGGAGAATGGGCACAAAGTGCTTCTGTAAGCAGTATCGCTGTCCTGAGCCTGTGGTTTTGAAAGGGAGAGTGGGCCACAGGACTCAGGAGTGTAAGCTGCATGGCAGTGTGTGAAATAAAGGACAGAGGAAGCTGAGCTCACACACGGTCGTCACGAGCAGTAAGCTTTTTTTGCCCCCCTAGAGGATTTAGGACTTTGTTCTGGCCTCATTCGACAAACAAATGCTCCCTCAGCATGGATGAACTGCAGCCTCCGCTATACACGAAGGGGCAACTTTGAGGGAGAGAGGTGGGACCATGCTAGCACACATGCTAATAACGACAACATTAGCTAACTACCTAGCTAATGTTTAAGCCAAAGTCATAACACAGCTATAAAGCAATCAATATGTGTAGCATTCTAGTGTCCATTCTGATGCTCTTAGAGATAAAATAGTGCTTACCTGGAGAAAGAATTCACTACACTGTGTTTCTGTAAGTCTAATGCTTACGAATAAACAAGCGTTACTCGCTGCCGCCCTCTAAAGGTGTCATTAAACATCAAATAAACAAACTTCGCTCAGCGCCGCCCTCTAAAGGCGTCATTAACGACCATCAAATAAACAAATGCCGCTCAGCGCCGCCCTCTAAAGGCGTCATTAACGAGCATCAAATAAACAAACGCCGCTCAGCGCCGCCCTCTAAAGGCGTCATTGCCGACCATCACATAAACAAACGCCGCTCAGCTCCGCCTTCTAAAGGCGTCATTAACATACATCAAATAAACAAACGCCGCTCAGCGCCGCCCTCTAAAGGCGTCATTAACGACCATCAAATAAACAAACGCCGCTCAGCGCCGCCCTCTAAAGGCGTCATTAACGACCATCAAATAAACCAACGTCGCTCAGCGCCGCCCTCTAAAGGCGTCATTAACAAGCATCAAATAAACGAACGCCACTCAGCTCCGCCCTCTAAAGGCGTCATTAACAAGCATCAAATAAACGAACGCCACTCAGCTCCGCCCTCTAAAGGCGTCATTAACAAGCATCAAATAAACGAACGCCACTCAGCGCCGCCCTCTAAAGGCGTCATTAACAAGCATCAAATAAACGAACGCCACTCAGCTCCGCCCTCTAAAGGCGTCATTAACGAGCATCAAATAAACAAACGCCGCTCAGCGCCGCCCTCTAAAGGCGTCATTGCCGACCATCACATAAACAAACGCCGCTCAGCTCCGCCTTCTAAAGGCGTCATTAACATACATCAAATAAACAAACGCCGCTCAGCGCCGCCCTCTAAAGGCGTCATTAACGACCATCAAATAAACAAACGCCGCTCAGCGCCGCCCTCTAAAGGCGTCATTAACGACCATCAAATAAACCAACGTCGCTCAGCTCCGCCCTCTAAAGGCGTCATTAACAAACATCAAATAAACAAACGCCGCTCGGCGCCGCCCTCTAAAGGCGTCACTAACAAACATCAAATAAACAAACGTCGCTCGGCGCCGCCCTCTAAAGTCGTCATTAACGACCATCAAATAAACAAACGTCGCTCAGCGCCGCCCTCTAAAGGCATCATTAACGACCATCAAATAAACAAACGTCGCTCAGCTCCGCCCTCTAAAGGCGTCATTAACAACCATCAAATAAACAAACGTCGCTCAGCACCGCCCTCTAAAGGCGTCATTAACAAACATCAAATAAACAAACGTCGCTCAGCTCCGCCCTCTAAAGGCGTCATTAACAAACATCAAATAAACAAACGTCACTCAGCGCCGCCCTCTAAAGGCGTCATTAACAACCATCAAATAAACAAATGTCACTCAGCGCCGCCCTCTAAAGGCGTCATTAACACCCATCAAATAAACAAATGTCACTCAGCGTCGCCCTCTAAAGGCGTCATTAACAAACATTTAATATGTCATTCACATTCTATATTCATATAGCTTATCTTTACATTGACTACCACAGCACAAACAGCACCATGAAAACACCACACATACTCACCAAAACACTCCACTGTGTTTTAAATAGCTTCATTTCTTCAACAACCGTGTTTCTGAATCAGAATGTTGGATTTAGACACCTGCAATGCTTTTCTCTCAGCACGTCACCTCAGCTAATCTGGGGTTCTATCAGCGCTGTGGTTCCTCGCTAATTGACAGCTGACGAACTCTGTTTTGCCCAGATTTACCCTGCAGAGCCTTTCAGAGGAGATATTACCCAAATTACCCGCCTCACACTAAACCACGGTTGTGTTTAATTAGAACTTTGCCGTGACTTCACTGAGTTTACAAGCCCATTAAGAAGATAATGAAGGCATCTGCATGCTGGTGGTGGAGCTTCGCGTACACGTTACTCCAGAAACCTCTCATCACTGCTGTACTGTCAGTTTTAAAGGAGGGACCGACTTTATTGTGATATTGCAGAAGGACTGAATATGCAAATGAGGCAATCACAGTGTTCCAACCAATCACAGCTCCAGAACGAGTTGCTGTAGGTGTCAAAGTATTCATTTAATCCTGCTAAAATACTGATGAATAGTTATGAATTATGTCACATAATTACATCACCAGTATGTTTTATTACTCAGTAATAAAATAGTTAGTCTTAACGACACTATCTGATTGGTTGAGAAGGGGGAAAATAATGCTAATCATAAAACGATCTTTGTTCATTTACCCTACTTAAATTTTGCTCTGAAAATGAACGAAAACTTGACAGAGTTAAAGTTTACGTAAAAATAAAAAAATGTAATAAATATTTTAATAATTGCAATAAAAAATATACATATACTAATAAACATTGGTATTCAACTAGGAATAAAAAATACATATTAAGCAAATAAGCATAAACTAATTCACAAAAACAATTTTGTCATAAATATTGGCACCCCTATCTTTAATACTTTGTCTACTTTCCATTGGGCAACATAGCAGCACTGACACATTTGTGATGTTATATTTTGCTCATATTTTCATTGTAGGTGCTGATTGACAGCAATGATATTTTTCATAGCCTTGTGTTAATGAATTAAATTAAATTTGGTAAAATTTAATATTACAATACAAATTTATACATCAAGGAAATAAACACAAAAAATGTGAAAAACTCATTTTTGGCCGCACTGAGACTTTTATTATATAATATTTTGCTCATTTTCATTGCAAGTGCTGACTGACAACAAAAATATTTGTTTATAGTTTTGTGTTAATTAATTAAATAAAATTAGTTAAAATTAAATGTAAAAATACGAAGTTATACATCAAGCAAATAAACATAAAATATATAAAAAAAAACGTTTTTGGCAGCGCTGAGACTTTTATATCTCGCTCATATATTATTATAATATATTATATTTCGCTCATTTTTCATTGTAAGTGCTGATTCACACAAACATGTTAGTTCATGCTTTGTGTTAATTAAATTAAGGAAATTTGATCAAATTAAAGTATTGGCACCCTGCATTTAATAATTTGTCTTTCATGATATTAATTTTAAAATATTTTTCTCATTTTTTTCTTAGCATTTTTAGGAAATTAAATTAAATTAAATTAAATTAAACTAAATTAAATTTAATATTTATTTAGTAAATGAATGTTTTTCATGTTTTCCAAAGTAAACCAAACAAAGTGAACATATCAAGCAGATAAACAATAAAAATCGTAATTCTCAAAAACATATCATAATTATTGGCACCCCCTATATCGGGAGTCCTTAATCATGTTACTCTATTTCATCTGTAAGCTGATAACAAACAAGCAAATAAACATACAAACAATGTAAAAATGCTCAAAAACGTGTCAATTTTTGGCACCTCTGCCTTGATTATTTCCCAGGATCCCCTGGGGCCTGGTAACAGCACTGAGACTGTTATGATATTGCACTTCTCTCATATTCAGAGTAAGATCAGTCTGATAAGCAGCAAAGCTTCACGCGCTCGTCCTCGCCCAGGGTGCTAATCTTTCTGGAGGGCGCTGTTTATTTTTTTGTTTATTCATCGCGGCGGCGCTGCTGAGGGAGGCTCTCGGGGGTAATTTCGCTCCCTCCTTCATCTTTCCTGCAGAATCAGAAGCAGCTTTATCTTCTGGTGCAATATTCCTTCGCTCAATACGCAGAAAACAGAAGCAGAAAAACAATCGCGGCTTCTTCTGTCTGAATAACGGCGAATAACAGATGATTCCCGCTCCACCACGTCCGGAGCTTTGTTACCTCCGCCGCGCTGGTGCATTTTTAATGCCTCCACACTTGTTTCCAGTGTAGAACCGCTGCTACATGCATATTTCACAGGAATAACCAGTGCATTCGTTATGCATTAGGAAGAGAGGTGGACAGAGAGGGCGCGATTGGGCCTGCCATGTGGCGGGGGGGTGTTACTGATGCGCTCACGCCACGTGGAGCCAACAGCATCAGCTTGAATGCTTAATTAGAGCAATTCCAGCGCGAGCTGTACCCGCTCAGGATGCGTGCCAAGCGATTTCCTGTTTCAGCAGTTAGCGCACACGCACACTGGGCTCCGTATGGAAAGCCTGCGACTTCATTTGTAATTACACTTTCACAGACGCCGCCACATGCGAGGGGGAGCTCGTTACGTCCCGCCGCGCGCTTGTAATTGTCTTCTCACCTTTCCAGAATCCTGGAATAGTTTGACGCTCCGCGTTAGCGTGGGTAATTAGGGCCCGCGTCTTCTCCGGCTGGAGAAAAACAGCAAAATGAGAAAATTCCTGCCGGATAAAAGCCGCACAGCCAGCGGCGGATTAAGCTGTGACGCATTCGAGGCCCCGTTAGATCGATTCAATATTAGTGGTGTTTAAAACATGAAGACAACATCACAGAGTCAGGAGGCAGGAATGAGTATCAACACGAGGGCAGTAACACGGGTACATGGCTTAAGACCTCATTAGACACGCCCACCTTCTGCTTCCACTGGCTGGCCACTTTATTAGACACGCCCACCTTCGGCTTCCACTAACTGGCCACTTTATTAGAAACACCCACCTTGTGCTTCCACTAACTGGCCACTATATTAGAAACACCCACCTTGTGCTTCTACTAGCTGGCCACTTTATTAGAAACACCCACCTTGTGCTTCCACTCACTGGTCACTTTATTAGAAACACCCACCTTGTGCTTCCACTTAC
This sequence comes from Colossoma macropomum, assembly GCF_904425465.1. Taxonomy (NCBI): domain Eukaryota; kingdom Metazoa; phylum Chordata; class Actinopteri; order Characiformes; family Serrasalmidae; genus Colossoma; species Colossoma macropomum. The sequence continues at coordinate 124,258 of NW_023495344.1, forward strand.
TGGCCACTTTATTGGAAACACCCACCTTGTGCTTCCACTGACTGGCCACTTAGTTGGAAACACCCACCTTGCGCTTCCACTCACTGGCCACTTTATTAGAAACACCTACTTCATGTTTCCACTCACTGGTCACTTTATTAGAAACACCCACCTTGTGCTTCCACTCACTGGCCACTTTATTAGAAACACCCACTTCATGTTTCCACTAACTGGCCACTTTATTAGAAACACCCACCTTGTACTTTCCCTCACTGATCACTTTATTAGAAACCCCCACCTCGTGCTTCCACTCACTGGCCACTTTATTAGAAACATCTACCTTGTGCTTCCACTGGAGGTGTATAATTATAGACTGACCATTTCATCAACAGATTTAACAGTACACCAGCCAGGTGGCGCTCAAACAACTTTCTAATAAAATTAACGTTATTATTATTATTATTATTATTATTATTATTATTATTACTATTATTATAGAAATGGTTTTAATGTGAGATGTTACGTTCATCTTCATCTTCATTACACTCATCAATAACTTCCCCAGCTGAATACCAGCTTTATCCAGAACAAAGACGTCAGAAACCATCTTTCTGACCCCGATCATGGACCCAGTCATGTAGCGTTGGGATTTCTCCTGGCACATCATTCCCCATCGCCCCACTGCCCTCTCAGGCTCAGCGTGAGCTTCACATCCTGCTAGCTGTCTGGCAGCGGCCGCTTGACTCGCCACCGGCAGACCGACACTCCATACTTCACATTCAATAAATCAAAAGTGCAGCGCTGTAGTATAACCGCTCAGACGGACAGAGAGGACGGGGCACGTCACGTTCCTCAGCCTCAGCAAAGACATTTACACACGTACAGCCTGTGTGTGTGGAGACTATAGATTATTTATTTATTTATACACAGAGCCCTCCAGAATCAGCGGCACCCCCGGAGAACATGAGGGGGAGAGGAAGAGCTGTGGGAAAAAAGGCCATTGTTTATCAGTAACATTTACAACGGATAATACATTAAAAATGAACTTGTGGTAAAATAAATAAATAAATAAATAAATAAACAGATACACTGTCAAAATATATCAAAAAAGCATTTGAGTGAGATAAAACTATAATAAATAAAAAATAATAGATAAATAAATAATAAATAAATGAATAAATAAATCTGTTTGAAATATAAAATCAAAATAAACACAGTACAGCGCAAATATGTACTGTTCCCAAAATGTTTTTCGAGATTACATGAAGCAGAAAATGCAACCAATTTCTACGACTAAACTTTAAGTTTCTTAGAAACACCCACCTTGTGCTTCCACTCACTGGCCACTTTATTAGAAACACCTACCTTGTACTTCCAATAACTGGCCACTTTATTAGAAACACCTACCTTGTACTTCCACTAACTGGCCACTTTATTAGAAACACCTACTTCATACTTCCACTAACTGGCCACTTTATTAGAAACACCTACCTTGTACTTCCAATAACTGGCCACTTTATTAGAAACACCTACCTTGTGTTTCCACTAACTGGCCACTTTATTAGAAACACCTACCTTGTGCTTCCACTCACTGGCCACTTTATTAGAAACACCTACCTTTACCTTCCACTCAAAATGCAAACAATTTCTATGACTAAACTTTGGACATTTGGAAAAATGTGCCTGCAAGTTTCTTACAAAAGAAAAAAAAAGTGTGTCTCTTGAAAAAAATGGAATCAAACAGTGGAATAAACACTGAAAAATATATGTAGTTGTTGAAATTTCTGTTTTGGGTGATTCTTCGTTAAATATACAGTATATTTTCTGTCCCTGAAACCAAAAAAAATCAATAACTGGCTGTTTTGACTTGAAGTGAAATAAAAGAGCAGTGCTCTGACCTTTTGCACAGCACTGTACACACATTAACCAAACAAAGATTAAAAATATTTGAATTCTCAATTATGATAAATGTCATAATTATTGGCACCCTTGTGTTTGGTATTCCTCCACTTTCCCTTTTCTCTCATATTTCTAATGCAAGATCAATGCGATCAACAACAAAGACGTCTCTTCAAAGCTTCTTTGGTTTGTCTTCACCAGCAGTTCTTCAGGTCACTTTTTATTCATTTGTTTATTTATTAGTGGATTGTCCACCCTCCTATTGTCCTCTGGCTTCATGAAGGAGCATGTGAAGGGAGAGGTAGCAGTGTGGGTGGATTATATAATGACAAGAGTTTCTCCTTTTTTTCTTCTCCTTCTTTACGACCACGTTGTAATGAAAAATGATTAATCAGTACGTGGAGTGTTATCGCCACGGCCCTCAGTGCCAATTAGCGCCTTCCCGAGGAGATCGCGTTGGCTTCGATTGTTCCGTGAGCCAGCAAGGTCAAGCGTTAGCCCGAGGCTAGAAAGCGAAGCTCAGAAACGTTCACGTGCTCCACCCCTCCTGTATTCCCGCTCTCCCCCTTTGTGTGGAGATAAAAGGAGCAAAGTCAATACCGCGACCATCGCTTCTTCATTTATCAGCCGCACGCTGCGTGCCAGCTTCTATTGCCGAGGGCGTACCTCTTTGTTTGCCTTCGGTCAGGAGCCGGCCCTTTGTACTCGTTTGTATGGGCCATGGCTGCTCATAGACGACCGCTAATAAGGGGGTTAGTTTCGCGTCTTTTGTAAACGTGAGACGTGATGAAAAAGCAGCTGGTTCCTGCTGTGCCGATCGATCCATCTCCTTCATTCTCTTAGTTCAGAATGTAACCCACTGTAAATCAGGCCTGCTTCATCAGCTGTACTGAAGCAACAACATTCCTGCATGTAATCACACTTTCGAAGGCTTGTTGAAGAATTTTTATCTACAAAATAAAAGTCTGAGAAACCAGCAATTATGAATGTGAAATCGTAACCCATTTTGAAACATGGGGCAATAAAAAGATATCAAAGTCAATCATGCATGGAGGAAAAAGGAGCAGCATATGATGAAAGGAACGCCTTGCCAACTGTTCCATACTGTGATGTATTTGAGTGAAACATGGTATCAGGTCTCTAGAAATCTCTGAGCTAGCTGACTGTCCATGATAGGTAGGGGAGGTGAAACATGATATTATTGCTTAATATTATTTACCTCACTAATTGGTAAATGGGGCTAATTGGAGCTAAAGTCATTGCATTTTAGTGGGAGAGTTAGGAAAACAAGAAGTAAGTCATTTAAATCATGACATGATGAATTAACCCCTTAAAATCCCAGGCTTATGATTTAGTCTTATTATTCATTATTCAACTACATGGGCAACAGTGCAAGCTAGCTGAGTTATTCTTCGACTGTAGAAGTGTGTAGTAAAAGTTTGGGCCCACTGTTGGGCTGTAGCCATCTAAGGGGTTAATACCACCTCAACTTACAAGGTAAAAAGATAAATTAATCAATAATTTCTGCTATGTATGTAAATGGCACATACGGAAATGGTAAATATCTGTAAAATTGTTTTCTAAAAGGCAGAACAAACCAATATATATGTTTTATTTTACCAGTTCATATGTTGATTTTATTGACTAGAGAATGATGTATGTGAGAGGACTTCATCTTGTTGAAACTTGTGCCTAATTTTCTGCAACATTTTGGCCAAATTACATATTGTATTGCTTAACTTCTGCAACAAAGTGTTTAAAAAACAACATTTTACTGTAAATGTTAATGCAAAAAATAACAATGTGCAAAAGTGTGGACACCCTTCCAGTTGTAAAGTCTCAGAACTGAATTAATTTAATTAAAATGCTTTTACTGAGTTGTCAGGACCTGTTAGGCGAGTCAAGAATTGCTGTTAGGATTCGACAGCGTAACAAATTCTCTGACTCTTCAAAAATCGTGCTTACGCTCGACAACCATGGGCTCCTCTAAGCAGCTGGCTCAAGATCTGAAAATGAAGCTAATTGATGGAAAGGGCTACAAAAAGTCTAGCATATTTGGAGAAAAAAAAGAGCAGCATTTGATGAAAGGAACGCTTTGCCAACTGTTAAGTATGGGGGTGGATCTGTTATGCTGAATGGCCCTCATAGTCCCCTCATTTGAAAATGTGTGGGTGGATCTTAAAATGTGCTGTTCATGCAAGAATATCACAGAACCAGAAGCACAATGCAATGAAGAGTGAGTAAAACTTCCTAAAACAAGAAGAAAAGAGTCCTAACCCCTTAAAATCCAGGCTTATTACATACTAAGCCTTGTTATTCAGTACCTACAGGGACTTCAATGCAAACTGGTTGAGCTGTTCTTAGGTTATAGAAGTGTGTAATAAAACTTTGGTGGGCCATTTAAGTGGCTAAAGCATTGTCAAGCAGTGAAACCTGCCAAGGAGATCTTAAGTACTGGCTTTGTAGGGTGTCCAAACTTTTGCACGTCACAATTACTGTTTACAATTATTTCCATAACCTGCTGTTTGTAAACAGTAATCAGACAAATACAAATAAACACAACACACATCCACAAAAGGTCCCACAATCTATGCAAATCCACGATGTAAACTACACTATCTTTCCTGCACTTAGCAGCAGAAGCTACATGCTAACCCATTTCTGATTGTGTGCATTCAGGCTCACGTTCTCTCGCGGGGCGCCACTTTAAGTGCGGCCTTTAAGCCGAACGCTGCGGCGTCCCTCCTGGGAGACGGCTTTGCTAAATGAAGCGGCAGTAAGTCCCTTCGCGTCCTGCAGTATTGCAGGACGACGCTGGCCCTTGTGCCGGTGGCCTGGGGCGAGAAAATCCCCTCAGTACACGCAATTAGCTTCTCCCAGCTGCATTTCCCCCTCGGGTTAGTGAGGCCTAATGCATTTAGCACTGGATTCAGAGCTCTGCAGCCCCCCAGGGGTTAAATAGAAAGCTAAGGTATTAAAGAAAAGGTCTTTTTAAAGCGATAGTTTGGACAAAAAAACATCAATTTTACAGTGTCCCCCCCGTCCTCACATATAATTGACCAGCCAAGGCATGTTTGGTGTCTGCTTCTTTGGAGGAGGCTAATGCTGCGAACAAGCAATGGATGCTTATAACCCAGCAATTAGCATGGTGCTAACTCCATGCCTGAATCATCCCTTGTGTCAAACTGTGTTGGGTTTTTTGTGTTAAATAGACTTTCATCTGTGGTTTCCTGCACTTTACTGGACAAAAGGCTTCAAGACGGCTATTTTTAGTTTGCTAATGTACTTTTGAGAATGTTTTTTTCTTCAATATTTGCACTCCTGATAAACATGAGCAAAACCGATTTTAAAGAACATTTTTATTGCTACTCTTTTGATTTTTTATTAGAAATATTAACAAATCCGTAACCTTTGTTTGAAGTACAATGACTGACTGTAAGTCTTATCATGACATTAATGTTTTTTTTCTCAAATCTATGTGTGATAACTCTTTTAACGCTTTGTGCAGCTTCCATTCGCTAAGCCAACAGCTCTGAGTCTTCTCCTACAATGCTTAATGAGACTGGAGATCAAATGGTAAGAGATCTGAGCCCATTCCTCCATACAGAACTTCTCCAGAACCTTCAGACTCTGAGCTCCACACTGTGGACTCTCCTCTTCAGCTCATCCCTCAGGTTCTCTGTGGGGTTTGGGTGAGAGGTCTGGGGTGGCCATGGCAGAACCTTAGTTCTGTGGTCAGTGAACCATTTTTGTGTAGATTTTGAGGAGTGTTTTGGATCATTGTCCTTTTGAAAGATCCAAACTATAGCCCAGTTTAGGCTTCCTGGCTAATGCAGTCAGGTTTTCATTTCGTATCTTCTGGTTCTACAGCCCCAAAACATCACAGATCCACCACCATACTTCACAGTGGGGATGAGGTACTTTTCTGCATGGCTGTCTTTGTGTCCACGCCAAACTCATATCTGCTGTTTGTTGCCAAAAACCTCCATTCTGGTCTCATCTGACCACAGAACACAGTCCCACTGAAAGGTCCAGTAACATCTTTCAAACTGTAGGAGCTTAAGTTTGTTGATTCTTGATGGTAGAGGCCTCATTCTGGTAACCCCCCCCAAAAAAAAACAAATTGTCATTGTAAAGGTGGTGTTTGATTGTAGTTTGGGAGACTTTATGACCTGGAGACCTAACTAATATCTTCTCCGCTCTGCATGGGGTCAATATAGACATACGTCCACTTCCTTGCAGGTTCTTAACATCCCATTTATGTTGAACCTCTTAATTATTGCCCTGATAGTGGAAATGGGCATTTTCAACTGTTTAACTATTTTCTTTCCTGATTTGTGCAGCTCAACAGTTTTTTGATGAACATCGTTGCTGTTTTCTCTGGTCTTTCTAATAGTGATGGATTTGACCACCAAATATTTATACCCCAGTGAAACAGGAAGTCATGAAATACGAATGGAAATATGGGAATGTGTGTTTCTTGGGGTACCAATCACTGATTTAGTTTTTTTTCTTTCCATCACTGCATTTCTGCCAGAAAGACTCAGGAGACAAGAGTGAAGGAGGACAGTTTTTTATATCCCCAATGGAATTTTAGTTGAAGTAGGCCCTGTCCTCGGTCCAGGTCGAGACCCTCACTGATCCTGTTGTGCAGAGATGGCAGGGGTGGACTCTACCCCACAGGGACCCAACTGGTGGTGGTGGGGAGGAAGGAGGGGAACGTCAAAACGTAGGCACCTGAAAGCAGCAGAACAGGTACATAAGTCAAATCATTTTAAAGACAGGTGCACGCCTGTGGTTGGCCCGGAGTAACGAATAAATAAATGACGGCAGAACTTTCACTAAAGCTTCCATTTCAGATAAACGTTAGATCTTTGTTAATATTTTGAATGCAAGATCAAAAGGATAAGCCAGAATGGATGTTTTTACAGCCCATTTTGCTCATGTTTACTAGAGATGCCAATATTTGAGGAGGGAACTGTGGACAATAGCTTGTTCTACTGTGTCAGAAACCACATAATCAAGTCTATTTGGGATTACTGAACGGCTCCACATGGTTTGAGGCAAATGTGGGAAGATTTAAGCCTCCATTAGCCTGTGGCTCCAGCACAATACTCAAAAACCTCCAAACACGTCTTGGTTGACCACCTACATTTGTGTTAAGGGGGGGTTGTACTCTTGTTTCAAGCCAGGTCATCACTTTACATCATTAGAGCCAGGCTGTGATGTTTCATGCCACTTTGTTGCATTCATAAGCCAGTATGCTAAAACTCTGGATTGCGTTGTTTATGCACAACAGAAAAATACATCAAGCATCTTCTTCAAATTACAGATAATTGGCCCTTCCATTAAACCAATACTAACCTCTCCAGCCTTTTCAGCTTCACAGCAAAGGTAGTGACCCTTGCACGACCATTTTTGTTCTAAAATTGGAGTGCATGTTTAATGTATGTATGTATATAAGCCTCTAGTTTGTGTCCGGGGTCAGATGCGCATGACCTAACATGCTGTACACTCTTACATAAAGCAGGCCTTGATTAAAGCCTTGTATTTTTACGAATGGCTGGATTGCCTACTTTGGAAAACTCTTCTTTCTTTTAGAAGAATAATGAGAAACTTGGCCCGATTGCACTTCTGTGGATGTGTGCAGTCTGCAGTTTCATCATTGCATTATATCTCGACTGTATGTTCATAAATAATGCAAATATATTGAACGTGTTATTGCATTCACTTGTTTTCGCTATAGAATATCTGCAAGGAAAAGCAGCGTTTGCTGGGACTGGATTACTGCAACCATATCAAAGCAGCCTCCACATACCATCCCTTTATGAGCAGCGGTCACAATGGAATGACAGCAATGTCCCAGTGCTTAGCTTCTGGTTTTGAGCTGGTAAAATCTATTTTATTTGCTGCCAAAAGCTTTTAAAAGCCATACGGTTCAGGAGACCAAGATTTAAACCTTCAAGATGTAAGTCTAACAGCCTTATATCTTCACAGTGAGGGCAAACAAGCATTTAGATGCTGTTGTTTTTTGGTATTTAATGAACGTCTAGTGCATATGTTCACCTCAAATTTACATAATGTCTTTTGACTTTGTAGCATAAATGAAAGACATTGCCATTGTTGGGAAGTTTTCAAGCAACTAATAGCAATCGTGGTGAAAGTGAAGGAGCTTCCTAAAGTTCTTGAGAAGAGCATTATTAAACAGGACTCGAACGGAAAAAAAGACCTTAAACATCCTTGTTAGTACTTGGTTCCAACTTTTTTTGAAGTGAAAAGGTACTGTACAAGATCTCTCTCAGAGTAATGATAAGAAAGGAAAGAGAATCCAGCAGTTATGTAAGAAAAGGATTTTTTGCAATTATTTCCCTCTCACCAGCACAAACTTGTGAAAAGTGCAGATTCTAAACTTTCAACACCAAATTTGTGTTTATAAGTATGATTTGGATTTGATGAAAAGTACATTTTTGTCATCTTTTGCGTCAAAACAAACAGAAATTTTTCAAAAGTGCATATTCAAACCTTCCATACAGAATGTAAATGTATTTCAATGCATTACTATGTTATTAATATGTAATTATGTAGTTACAATTCAACAGTTCAGCAAAACAACAGTAAAAACTCAAATTTTAAGTGTTAATGTGGAATTGGGGCATGTTGACATTTGAGATGATTAGAAAGGTATTGAGACGACAGTCTTACAGGCATAAGTAACATGAGTTCTATTATATTTAATTAAAGTGTTATTCTGCATGCTTCGAAATAGACACTGCATCATCTATCCTCATGAAAATCCTCTGATCTGCACTCTGCTCAACTTAATAATGTCCTAATCACCCTGAAACTTTCCCAGCAGATAAATGTCACCCGCCACGGCCGGCGAGTTTACCATATTGGATCCATTACTGAGAATCCCGTACGGAGGAGGGGGAGCCAGTGAGCTTATTTTGGGAAACATTTGCTTGTAAATGTGGCACCCAGCTGGTATGGAGTAACCGGGTTTGGGATTCGGAGAGACGGCAGATGTCACACTCCGGAGGGTTGGATGACACACTGGCGCATTAGCAGCCAAATCCATCTGAGACTTACAGAACAAAGAGATTCCTGAATCAGATCTGATAGTTACGGTTTAATTAATTCTATATTGTAAGTTGTCAAGTAATCAGTTACGTTTAGGAGAAATACATTTATATTTACATTGGATTTGCATTCTGTATCAAAAGCCTGGAGTCTGAACTTCTGACTTTTCTGTTTGTTTTGATGTCAAAAAATTAAAATGATAAGTACAGCTGACAGCGGCAATCACGGGGGTCCAAGCATGTTTGGCATCTTGAAGCCAATTTGCAATTACTCTTAAAGCATTCCAAGTCCAGTCACATTTAGAGGAGAGTAGGAAGAAGAATTCTAAGAGGTAAAAACTAAACAAGCTATATGTGATTGGATTCCTAATAGAGTATCCACTCCTTTACTTACAAGCACGAATATGGTATGGACTGGACTGATTTGTTAATTAATATAATGGTGGTCACACTTTACTTTGATGGCCCCTAAAGATGATCTACAGATACTTAAATTATGAACAAACTTTCCAGTGATAGTTGATCACCATTAGGCTAAATGTTAGGTTTAGGTTTACGAGCAGATGTAAGCTTAGGATTAAAGTTAAGGTTAGGGTTAGGGGTAGATTTAAGAGAATCTATATCTACATAAATCTACTTAAAGTTCAGTTGTATGTAACAGATATTTAGTTGAATGTTACTGAGAGACAGACTGGGCATCTATAAAGCATCTACAGTGGACCATCAATATAAAATGTTACCATAATGGTTAATTAAAGCCTTTCAGAGAGTGATAAGCACTTGCTTGAGATCAAGCACATTTGGTCAATGTGAACAGCAGGCAAAACAATATAAATCTTTTCGAAAACAATCCTGAAATTTCATGTTACATAAATTCAATATACCTCAACCTTTAAATTACATGGATTATTGCTATTCTTTTGTTCTTTCTACATATTTTAGAAGACACATAGAGTAAAAGTATTTAGTCCTTAAACAACCTCAATAAACACCTCAAAATACACTACAGTAGGAGATATTAGTCCATAACTGACACCAACCAATACTCATATACAATATAATATCAGATGTTAGTCCATAGAAACTTTAATAAATGCTAGACTAGGAGATGTGAGTTCATTGAGGATGATTATGGACTAATATCTCCTATTCCCGTCCATAACCAACCTCAATAAACACTCTAGTACATTACAGTAGGAGATTTAGTCCATAAATGACCTGAACCAATGCTCATAAACAATATAATATGAGATATTAGTCCATAGAAACTTCAATGAATGCTTGAATATGTGATGTGAGTCCATAAACATCCTCAACAAACCATCCTATACACTAGAATAGGAGATATTCGTCCATAAACAACCTCAATAAACATGTCACCAGTGTTCTGGATAAGCTGTACTCTTCCACCAGTCTTCTAAAAACAACAGAGAACTGGAAGCTGCTTCCTCTAATTGCTCCACCTCCAAAACCCCAATTTAACTTGTGATGGTTAACTTGGTAATGGGATGTCTAAACACTTGGGTACCAATGTGTGCACCAAGGAGGACCATCCCAAAGCGTCTGTGAGGAGAAGAAAGGGTGGAGATCACGAGGGAGCGAGTGCGCCGGCTGTTTCGCGTTCAGTTTAAACACATCTGCGGCATCTGTGACGTTCTCCGGGATCATTAGGTTAGTCGTTCAAAAGCCACCCGCATAAACAGGGAATGCGCAATGAGCGATGAGATCCATCTTCACCCACCCTCGAGAAAAGGCTTTGAACACCAGCCTTTAGAAAATCTCGATTTAATTGATTCGTTTGACGCCCGCTGCAAAAGTGACAAAACCCGGGGAGCTTCAAAAGGGCGGCGGCTGACAGAATGAGGGTGATTTTATTAGTGGCGAGTGAAAGACAAAGTGCCTCCTGCAGAAACCTCCCAGCAGATGGAAGAATGGCGGGAAGGCTGGAGACTACATTCATCCAAAAATTGATGGCACCAAGCAGTTCATGATTAGGGGAGAAATTAATGTGTGCAGCAGTGCTCCAAAGCCATGAATACTTAACCCTTTCAACCCCAGGCTTATTATTCTGTTATTAATCTTAAGACTTATTGTTCAGTGACTACAGTGGATTACTCAGTGTCTACTGTGAAACTCCTAATATGCCCTAAATGTGGACCCACATACAGAACTTTCAGTTTAAGGAGTTCATTCTATATAGATAGATGGTCAGATATATGAACATATACAGATATATAGAAAGAAAAATAGATGGACAGACAGACAGATGCGCTTGGTTTCCAAATTTGCATGCTACAGATTTATAAACCTGTGTTAGATCATTTGGGAGGTGCAATGGACATATGTTTGGCCATTTGTAGGAATGGCAACATTTGTTTTGCAAACTGCTGACCGAAAGCATTTCATAAAACAACAGATTGGACCCTTGATCTTTAGCTTATGGATATCTGGAAGGCACAACAATGCAGCTTTGGCAATTTTGGCCAAAAAGATCAATAGGATGAACATAAAAACCTGCAAATTGTTGCAGTACAGCAAACATGTTCAATCAATGCTCCTATATGCCAGAACAGGAGATATCAGTCCATGAACAACCTCAATTAATGGGCATAAACACAAGAATAGGACATATTAGTCCATAAACAACCTTGATAAATGTTCTTATATGCTAGAATAGATGATATTAGTCCATAAACAACATTAATAAATGGTTCTATATGCTAGAATTGGAGACATTAGTCCATAAACAACCTCAATAAACACTCCTGTACACTAAAATAGAAGGCATTAATTCATAAACAAATTCAATAAATGGTGCTATACACTAGAATAGGAGATATTACTCCCTAAATGACCTCAATAAACACTCCTATACACTAAAATAGGAAAGATTAGTCCTTAGATGACCTCAATAAACACTCATATACACTGGAATAGAAGATATTAGTCTTTATCTGACCTCAATAAACACTCATATGCACTAGAATAGAAGATATTAGTCTTTAAATGACCTCAATAAACACTCATATACACTGGAATAGAAGATATTAGTCCTTAAATGACCTCAATAAACACTCATATGCACTAGAATAGAAGATATTAGTCTTTAAATGACCTCAATAAACACTCATATGCACTGGAACAGGAGATATTAGTCCTTAAATTACCTCAATATACACAATAAACAACATTAATAAATGGTTCTATATGCTAGAATTGGAGACATTAGTCCATAAACAACCTGAATAAACACTCCTGTACACTAAAATAGGAGGCATTAGTCCATGAACAAACTCAATAAATGCTCCTATACACTAGAACAGAAGATATTAGTCCATAAACAACCTGAATAAACACTCCTATACACAAGAATAGGAGATATTAGTCCATAAACAACCTCAATAAATGCTCCTATACACTAGAATAGGAGATATTAGTCCATAAACAACCTCAATAAGCACTTCTATATGCTAGAATATGATATATTAGTCCATAAATGACCTCAATAAACGCTTCTATTTGCTAGAATAAGAGATATTAGTCCATAAATGACCTCAATAAATGCTCCTAATAATATTCTCCTATATTAAATGTACTGGAACGAAAAAATTGACTCTCTTCATCATAACAGTCATGAAATATTCCATAATCTCAGAATTATATCTCTATTCTCTATCTTCACTCATCAGCCCTGTCCTCAATGAAAGCTTCCAAAATCAGCTGTCCTCCCCATATTGCAGCCAGCGAAGCTCAAAGCCCAGAGGCTGTGTACACATCCAGAATTAAAACACTCTGCACATGACCGTAACAGTGCCCGGCCCATGGGACATTCAGATTCCTGTGCTTATGAAATACAAACCGTAAACTGTCACACAATGAATACCATGAATCCTTTAAGAAGAGGGTGATTTTGCTGTATTGTGTCAGTGTAATTATCTAAATCATTCATTAAATAGTTAATTATGTAATGATTATATTTGCAGTTGATATTCTGTATAAACAAGCTCCAGTCTGCATGATTGTGTTGACCCCAAAAATGACCTCTAATTGCAGCTCTAACAGCTTCCAAAAAGTCTATTTTGAAAGGTTGGTTTGTGCCAGATATCCATCCATCTTCATCTTGGCGCTGCAGTTTTTTAGATATTATCATGTTTGAGCCAGATTTCATAAAGCGAGGGCTGCACCGAATCAGAATTGGTCAAATTCTATTGTTTTCAAGGCCTTGTAGAGCGAGAGTGATTTACTATTGTTGGATATTGCTGGATATGGGTATGATGTGGACTCTGCCATAATACCCCCCCACCACCACCACCAACCCCCAATTATTTGTGTCCATCTTTCGCAGAGATTCTGAAAGTATCTGTGTGTTATTGTTAACAACCAATAAACACTGAAAACACTGTGAAAATGAAAGATACATATTTTCAAGTAGAATTTAACGTCAATTAACATGTTTCACATTTAAAAGTAACAATGAATGTTTATGATTAATGACAATGATTTTTTGTCCATCCATTTTTGTCCAATTAAAGTTTTGCCATCGTTTTACACAAATCTACAATCCAAAAATTAGCCTTGACAACATGGATGTATTTGTGCAAGATTTTGTCGATACAATAAAATGCAATGAAAAGCAAAAAAAAAAAAAAGTTTATGTTTACATGTTGTGTAATATAATGTAATATTTTATGTGACTCACTTAACTGTTTAGTGATTGTGAATTTATTGTATATGTATATATAATTTTATCATAGCAACCCATGGTCACCTTTTTTGGTCACTGATAGTACTCAAAATTTCAAAGTAACTAAACATTTTCAAACATTTTCTATCATGGTTAAGTAATAATGCATGCAGTAGATGGTTAATAGTTTTGGTAATTAGTTGTTATTAGCTTAATGAGTGAGTTCCCAGCTATTGGCTTAATAAAGGCAAAATAATGGACACCTACAATGTTGAGCAAAAGATAAAGATAAATGTATAATACACAAATATAACAGCTCTAGAAATGCTTAAGTCCCAATAATCCTTGCTTAAAAATGGAGTAATGGTAAGTACTGACCATACTGGCCTCATAGGACTTAAAAGAATTCAACACAACACTTGGCTGCCCACAGTATTCAGCTACACTGCAGAGTTTAGTTCATTTTTATAGTTCACAGTAAGTCATACTTTGTCCTAAACCACATCTACAAGTCTGTGCAACCTTAAAAAAGACCTGAACATGGTTTGAGTGGGCTGAGAGAAGTTCTGGGGATGTGTTATAACAGAAACAATTTGGGTGACTATTGACTTCTAGTGTCAGCTCTAATGCTAAACTAAAGAAGCAAAATCTGGACACCGATCATGTCCGAGCGACTACATTTCAGGTAAGAGGTTAATCATGTTTATTTGTTTGTCCTTCTAATGATTCCTAAATAAGGGCATTACGATGCTGCCCAAACTGAAGTGTTGCGTAATTTTCTACTGACTATTTTGATAAGTTAGGGTTTGATGTTGTTCAGAGATACTAGCTAGCATAGCTATCATATGAGCACAGTCTAATGAAGCTCAGTTTCATGACCACCTAAATTGAAATAACAGTTCTGGAGTTGGGGTACCACCTCTGAATCTCTGGAAAATTAAGAGTTAGAAAATGGACTCTTAAATGTTTTCCACACAATTTCTTCACTTTTCTGAATGAGCTGTAATGAAGAAATAATTCATTATAGTATTGTAAAGTAGTGCTCAGTCTAAATGCAGGGGCGAAGGTTTCTGGAGAAACCCATTAGCATGCTCAGAGCAAGCTTGCCTTTCATTTTGATTTAGGTCATTAATTCTACTGCAATTGCCCCAATGAACAGGTTAAAATTAAATTATGACCTTCAGCCATTTTTTAAAGAGCCGTGAGACTCTGCGCAAAAGATATTAATTTCACGCCTCCTTTTTTTAACCCAAGAAATATGCTCGAATGGGAAAGAAGGACTTTAGTTTAAAGAAGAGACATCATGCAGTAGCAATTCATTTTAATTGTTTTTGTATGGTGTTGTTGTCATGAAGCAGCTTTCCAGAAATGAGGGTGCAGCTCCCTAATGGCCATCAGCGAGGAAGACTGTAAGAGCACAAGGAGGAACCACTGAGGGGAACCAAGACATAAAAACAGAATCTTTCTTTACTTATTTTGCTATGTTAGTCTCATAGTTCCAGTGCTAAAACTAAAGAAGAAACCCTGAGTTGAACCAAGACTCAAAAGAAGATCATCCAAAGACTATGGAGAGGAACCAGTGAGAGGAACCGTGACTCAAAATGAGAAACTCCCTAAGAGCATGAGAAAGAACCACTGAAAAGAACCAAGACTCAAAAGGAGAACCTCCCACAGAACCTGGGAAAGAACCAGTGAGAGGAACTGGGACTCATCAGGGGAATGAACCACTTAGAGAACCAAGAGTCAACAGGGGAAACTCCATAAGAGCATGAGGAAGAACCACTGAGAGGAACCAGACTTAACAGGGGAACCTCCCTAAAAGCATGATGAACCAGTTAGATGAACCAAGACTCAAAAGAAGAACCTTCCTAAGAGCATGAGGAACCACTAACAGGAACCAAGACTCAAAAGGAGAAACTCCCTAAGAGCATGAAAAATGACATATAGGAACCAAAACTCAAAAGAAGAACCTTCCTAAGATCATGAGATAGAACCACTAAGAGCAACCAAGACTCAAAAGAAGAACCTTCCTAAGATCATGAGATAGAACCACTAAGAGCAACCAAGACTCAAAAGAAGAACCTTCCTGAGATCATGAGATAGAACCACTAAGAGGAACCAAGACTCAAAAGAAGAACCTTCCTAAGATCATGAGATAGAACCACTAAGAGCAACCAAGACTCAAAAACAGCATATTTCTTTCTTGTTAGCTACATTAGCCTCATAGCTCCAGTGCTAAAACTAAAGAAGCAAACTTCAGACACCAAACCCGTCTTGGCTGATCGACTATATCCGTCATAAAGTGAAAATGGAGGGTTTTGATTTTTTGCCAAACGAATTCTCAAAAGCGGAAGCGAGAGGAAGAAGTGGGTGTGGGACTAAAATACCCTCGGTGAACTTTTGATGAGCCTTTACCACAGTTAATGGACTCTTCAAAAGAAAATGATCTCTACAAATGGGATTGAGCAAATCCATACTTTCTCAGAGACATCTGAGTCCCGAAACTTCTCAGTGGCTTTGGTGGGAATTTTTTTTATATCTATTGATGTTTGACCACTGTGTTTGTCCAGACATTCCCTTTTATTGGAGACTCCCTCAGATCCTACTGAGTCCCATAGAACCGTTTCATTAATAACTTCCACATGATATTTTTAAGAGCTTCTTTAGAAGCTTTTCTGAGCCAGATGTCATATACCACAATGTGATTTTCACCCGCATGAAGAACTAAATGCACCTTGGGGGTTGTTTCTCATCGTTCCTGCTGTTTTCAGCCGCTCAGATTGGAGCTGACAGCTCAATCACATCAGAGTCTTAACGTTTTTGGAACTACTACAGTTATCTGAGTTGAGGAAATTCACAAAACGGGGCAATTGCAGGACCTCGCTGTCAAACATAATCAGGCTGATACCCTGTGTTTCGGCCTGCAACCTAATGCATAGCAATGTCCTACACTACTGTTCAGAAGTTTGGGGACACCATTCAAAGGTTTGGACTCAGTGTTTTTTTTAAACAGTATTAAGCTAATTCAGTCACAGATACAAAACTGAAACGACTGGGAATGCAGTAGAACGTCTAGAACATCTAGAACATGAACAAGAACAAGAACATGATTGCAAATAGAAAATTACAGTGTACATTCATTGTCTGTCTCTCTGCTACTGACATTACAGCCTCTTTCCCCCTCGTTTGCCTTTGATCACTAATAGCTTTAATTTTTGTTGATCTTGGGAAACATCCTGCCTTCCGCCCAATGACTGCTGGGATAGGCTCCAGCATCCCCCTGTGACCAAGAAGGATAAGCAGTTTAAAAGGGGTGTGTATTCTTGGTAAACACCAATCCGCCATTGATGGTGTTATCCATGATGTTCCCCAGGGATCTGTCCTTGGCCCTCTTCTTTTCATTATCTACATATTTCCCTTTGGCCAGATCTTTTGTTGCCATGGCAATTTTGCTGTCCGTTGAAGACAACTCCTATTAGCAGCAAAGGTACTGCTAAACTGCCATCCCCTAACCTAACACAGTGTATATGTGAGAATATAATAGATGAATTCAAACTTTTTGGAACTGAATCCGTAATAAAAAGTTTTCTTTACATAAAGCATCAAATTGATATCCCCCCATTTCTCATTTCGCACTTCTCATTTTTCTACCTCTGAAATATTGCGTGACTTCATCCCATGCAGAATATGAAATATGCTGAAACTGCTGCTTTCATATCATCATGTTTTTACTACTGTATCTTTCTCTTCACTGACATTCGTGATAAAACCACTCACTTCAACAAAAGATTCAGATCGTTTGCATTTGCTTTCATTGTTGTTACAGTGTATTCTTCTAAACTTATTACTGGCAATACTGAAGAAACAATATCTAAAAGTACCTTTTGGTGTTTGGTGGTCTGAATAAAACACCAACAACTGTTAAAATTCCAAATGATTCCAAACTTTTAAAGGGTAACTTGAAAAGGTAAAGAGTCCCAGAAGGAAAGCAGGAGCAGATCAAGCTTGGCACTCTCCAAAAAGAAAAGCCCTTGAGCTCATAAAGACCCCAGTCTCAAAATAGGTGGCTTTGTGTGATGCGTATTTATGTACAGATGGTGAAAAAGGGAATCCATAACAACCCTTTTATCCATTTGAAACCACTTTTCAAGGCCCCTGATGTCTTTCGTTTCAATAAGATGAGCTTGGAATCAGATCACACTGATCCGGAAAGCTGTCCGGAAACTGTAGAATGAAGTTGGTTCATTGGAAAAATGTGTGTTTGCTTCAAGAGTACCAGTCAAAAGGTTGGACTTGGCTTGAATGTATGTTTTTGTGAACTTAAATACATTTTTATGTCAATCTAATTGCAAGCATAAATAATAGTTATGCCTATGTATATGAATATTCCCACCCAACGAGATACAGAGCTTGGCTGAAGTTTAGAGAGCGAAAATGTTGATGCGCAGTCACTTCCTAATTACTATGTGTACTTTGTTACAAAGTTAATTAGTGGAATGTGTGTCCTCATTAATATTTCGAGCCAATTAGGTGTTGGTGAGTCTAAATGGCTATATTTGGCAGAAGGTCAGTATTTCTGATTGGGGTCATTGCAAGTGTTATTCAGTGGTGAACCATGACTATTAGAGCTTGGTCTTCAGTTTAGACCATAAATGTCAAAACTTGCTAATGCTAATTTCTGCTAGGGCCCCTATGGGATTCTAGTGGTATATTAGGGCTGAGCCA
This sequence comes from Colossoma macropomum, assembly GCF_904425465.1. NCBI lineage: Eukaryota > Metazoa > Chordata > Actinopteri > Characiformes > Serrasalmidae > Colossoma > Colossoma macropomum. Next base: position 142,624 of record NW_023495344.1, read on the forward strand.
ATGGTAATTAATATGCACATTTTATGACCATTCTAGATTAAATGTGGCTTGTTAAAGCTTGTAAATAACACTCAGTGGTTTAGTTGAATCTTGTAACAAACATTAACATATATTTAACTACGTACGTATCAGTTTTAAAGTGACTTTTCAGGAAAGCGTCCAGGAATAGAGCTGCCGCCACTGTTTTCCATTCCTAACAACCACCTGGAATCTGGCTAGATGTATCTAGAACTTCCAGAAGGTCTAAAATGACGGTTTGTCATAAAATCGGTCCTGTTGGAAATCAAAATGTGATTGGTTGATTCTATAGTCACTTCCTAATCTGACACATTAGGCCTTCAGTTGTGTTCCTGAAGGCCTAACCAATGGAGAGCTCACTCAGCTGTATCTAAAAGTGGGTGGTCTAAAATTGTGGATGTGCCCAAACTATTGACTGGTAACACTGATGTGTATATCCCATTTTATTACACTGTAATGACAACGACCAACGTCATGAGCCCTGCGACTGCTGCACTGAAAACTCTTTCCTTCACTCATCCTCGCTCATAAAATGCAAATCAAGCAGTTCTGTTATTAAAAGGAAAAGCTTCAGGGTGCAGAACAGTAAGCGTGCTTTAATTATTCAAAGAGAGTTGACATCCTCACCCAAGGTCATAATCACATCACCGTCATGTCGCAATTAAGTGATTTCGCCCCATACATTAGCTAATTCAGTGCAAATTACTCGCCTAGCTTGATCTACTCAAGCAAGGTCCCGTTCTATTACCGGCAGCTTTATGTAGATTGAACTGGAATAATTACGAGGGACAAACTTGGAAATTTGAAGTGCGTTTTGAACAAAGATTGGGTCAAGTCATGTTGGGCAAAATTAGAACTTCCATTAATAACTGATATATAACCCTACATAATACCGGCTCCAGAAAATCACTGGTTTCCATCAAGTTCCACAAATTGATGGAGTTTAAACACTTACGCTCAATACACTGTTATGCTTTTTCTCTTCATGTTTGGTGTGATAATGAACTTTCACAAATTATAGATCTATTCTCTGAATCAGAAGGACATGGCAGTCCATGAACAATTTCAATAAACACTATAGTAGTGAGTCCTACACATTTATACACAAATTGGAGATATTAATCCATGAACAACGACAATAAATGTTCCTATGCACTACAATAAGAGATATTAGACTATAATCAACCTCAATAAACACTCCTATATGCTAGAATAGGAGATATTCATCCAAGAGCAGCCATAATATACACTGCTATGCACTAGAATAGGAGATATTAGTCCACAAAAACTCAATAAATGCTCCTATATGTTAGAATAAGAGATATTAGTCCCAAAACAAACATAATATACTCTTTTATACACTAGAACGGGAGATTGTAGTCCATAACCTACCTCAATAAACACTCCTGTACACTAGAACAGGAGATAGTAGTCCACAAACAACCTAATTAAACACTCTTATGCGCTAGAATAAGAGATATTAGTGCATAACTGACCTCACTGAACGCTTCTATATGCTAGAATAGGGGATATTAGTCCATAATCAACCTGATAAATCATTCCTATAGACTAGAATAGGAGATATTAATCCATAAACAATCTAATTAAATGCTTCTATATACTAGGAGATATTAGTTAATAAACAACTTCAATAAATGCTCCTACATTCTAGAATAGGAGATATTAGTCCATAAACAATTTCAATATCAGACGATGGATTCAAAAGAGCTTCTTATATACTATCAAATCAATTAGCATTCGGCAGAAATGCGGAACGCAGAGCTTTTCGGTCTTTTCTGGCTGCGCTCCTGTTCTACCTCACACTGTTTAGGTCTTAGGTGCCGAAAAAGCCTCCCACCCACTGACGTTGTGCTTTTCCTCCTTCCGCTCATGCTTTCAGTGCGTAATCTTAAAACAGACAGACACGCTTCGCGAAAAAGCGACGCATCTGCCTTCGCCTCAATCTCCCACTTTGTTTCTGCGAGCCTGGGAAAACGCTGCCATAGCGCTGAATCGCGGATAAGCAGCGACTGTAATTGATTAAAGGGGCTGTCTATCTCCGTCACACACTGCGTGTGTGCGGCAATCAAGGGGCCCAAGCGCGGCATCACACCCCTGTAGGTGGCCTTTGTATGAAGAGTTTGTTGTGTGATTTTCTTTTGTGTGTGTGTGTGTGAGAAAAACATGGCTCCAGAAATAGACGTGTTGTTTGTGAGCACCTAAGACTGTGGTGAATAATTCATGTGGACTATACAGTGAGATAAACAGAGGAGAAGTGTGGAGGCCTGGCTCTCGCACTGGTATCGATCCGGCATCTATGGAGTTAACATCAAAGAAATGCTCTGGCCAAAAAATCTAATTTATACATCAAGGCATGTTCGGTGTCTGAAGCTTGCTTCCTTAGTTTTATTCTGAAGTTATAAGACTAATGTAGCTGACGTGTAATAGAAGCAATTACATATACTAATTAGCACAGTGCTAACACATACTTAAATCATCACTTGCTTTACACCCTGTTTAATCTCTAATAGACTTAAATATGTGGTTTCTTACACTGTATGATTCACTGTTATCTATAAACATGGACTAAAGTGCATTAGCGTAAAGCTAAACACAGTAGCAGCCAATTGAAGTCTGAATTTTGTTCATACTTTGTCCATTTTTATAGAAAATATCTGTCATACAGTGTCCAGTATGGTTTCAAGCACTCCAATATGAAATATTAGTCAATAAGCAATCTCAATAAATGGTCATATACAGTGGAATAAGAGACATTAGACCTCATTTAACTTTCCTTTACTCCAGAATAAGAGATATTAGTTCATAAATGATCTCCATAAATAGAGAATAGAAGATATTAGTCCAAAAATAACCTCAAAAACATTCCTACACACTAGAATAAGTGATAGCTGATATTGACCTCAATTCTGTATGCTAGAATAGAAGATATTAGTCCATAATTGACCTAAATAAACACTCCTGTTTGCTAAAGTAGGAGATATTAGTCCCACAACAGCCCTAATATACACTCCCAATACTACAGTGGGAGATATTAGTCCATAAACAACCTTAATAAATGCACTTATACACTGGAATTGAAGACATTAGTCCATACACGGCCCGTAAATTGACCTAAATAAACACTCATGTACACTAGAATAAGAAATATCAGTCCATAATTGACCTCAATCAACATTTCTGTACACTAGAATCGGAGATATTAGTCCATAAAGAAACATTCCTACACACTAATAGGAGATATTACACAATAAACAATCACGATCAATGCTCATGTACACTGGAATAGGAGATATTAGACCTCATTAACTACTCACATTATGCTCTAGAATAAAAGATATTAGTCTGCAAATGACCTCAATAAATGGTCTTACACACTTGAATAGGAGATATTAGCCCATAAACAAACTCAATAAATGCTGTACACTGAAATAGGAGATGTTAGACTGTTTTGCGGCTCGGCCACCCTGAGTCGAACATAAGGCAAACCAAAGTGGCCTCACCGCGGGAACGGAGGCGGCATCCAGGAGGTGGGGCTCAGGACTCGCATGCCGTCCCGCACTCACTCGTGGTTCTCCTCTCCCCGCTGGCTTCGTCCTTGCTTGAGGTTTGGGCCCCACCTTCCTGCCAGCTCTTGCGGTCAACATCAGGGGCCCGGGGGACAGGTGCACGCCATATATATATAAATGTTAACATATATATATATATATATATATATATTGTTGTATATATTATATTGTTGTAATGCTAAAAAAATAAAATAATTTCGACTTCTGGCTGTTTTGACTAGAAATCAACTGAAGTGTGGCTTCTGACTTTTACACAGTACTACACGATGCTAATTGGTGTACATACACTTCCATTACTTGTTAGCACCATTAGCCTCATAGCTCCAGCGCAAGCAGACTTGACACCAAACGCATCGTAGCTAATCGACTATGGGTTTTTGAGCTGCTCCTTTAACACAGTGAGTTAGATCTGCTCTTTCTCGGCGGATCAGCTGCTTCTCGCGTCTCTTTACCCTCAACGTCCGTGGTGATGTACATCAGCCGCACCTCAGCACACGCGCAGTGACCTGTGAGATCTGCTGAGGCGATAGATGATCCATGTACAGTAATGCGGCTCAGTGACATTTCAGCTCTCCTCGTAGACGTATACGAGTCGAGCCTATATTTAGATCGTTATCTCTCCGATCGCGGAGCGTCAGATGTAGCTTTATCAGATGGAAGGTGCTGATGGTCAGGCGTGGCTGGGCTTCGGCGCTGAGGTGATTGACATGGCCTCTTTGTGCGGTTTTAAGCCTCAGCATCCTTTCAACACGGCAGCGTGGGATGGAATGAAGAGACGTAATGAGATGTGAATATTTATTTATTTATTATTGATGCAGCTCTCAGACGGAGGAGGAGGGTCTCACTGTAAGAGTGCAGTGATCAGCTGTTGTTCTGCTCTAGTCTTTCTCAGTGCAGTACAGTTTAAAAGTCTGGGGAACAAATTCTCTGTTTGATATAATATTTTTTATAGACATGACCATTTTTATAGATATTACATTGTATTAGAAATAATGCTGTTGTTACAGATACTACAATTTTTATAGATATTACCATTTTTGCAAACATTGCTTTTATGGATATTACTGTTTTTTATGGATACTACTGATTATTTTAAAAATATTACCATTTTTATAGATACTATTGTTTTAGAGATATTACATTTGTAATATATACTACTGTTTTATGGATATCATAATAGTTTTATTGATTATACCATTTTTATGTGCAGTATTGTTTTTTTTATTGATACTACAGATTTTTAGCTCTTACCATTTTCATAAATACTACTGCATCTATAAATATTACATTTGTATGGATGTTACTGTTTTTATTAATATTACATTTTTTATAGATACTACTGTTTTTATATATATTCCAGTTTTTTTCAGATATTGTTTTAATGGATATTACTGTCTTTTAAAGATACTACTGATTCATTGTATAGATATTACTCATTTTTCTAGATGTAATTGTTTTTATAGATACTACCGTCTTTATAAATATTACCATTTCTACAGATATTACTGTTTTTATATTATTACTGACATCATGAATATTACATAAATATTACATTTTATAGATATCACTATAAAATATTTATAAGCATTATATTTATAGATATCACTTCTTTTTAAATATTAACACTGTTATAGATATTACTATTGTATTATGATGTTAGCTACATTAGCTTCATATCTCCAGCGTTACCACTAAAGAACCAAAGTTCAGACACTAAATATGTCCTGGCTGGAGTTCTAGATATTGAGTGGGAAAATATGAGATACACAATCCTAGGTACTAGATCATTATTTTGGGTAACATGATGGTGAGTTCCAAGATAGTTTGATGACACTGAAATGCTCAACAGGTCCTAGATATTAACTAAGTTGCAAAACACAATATTTAAAGTGTTGTGTAGTTATTTTGGGTAAAGTGGGTGAAAGTATCATGACAATCTTACTAAGTTACACTGAAATGCCAAACTCGTTCTAGATACTAAGCAGATAAATAACTTAGTAAGGTATCTCATAAATGGGGCACTACAATGGCATAACAGGCTCACACCTACCCTGTTAATATCTAGAACCTGCATTACAGTGCAGTTTAGTTCAACTATCTTGAAACAATTATGTGACCCAAAATAAATACATAGTATTTTGTAGTGTGTTTCTCACATCTACCTGGTTAATATCGTAGAACTTACTGCAAAAATTATGTAAACTTGCTTTTTCGCCAAAATATTCCTTTAAAATGTGTTTCACACATGTGCTTCTGGTTCATACAGCTGATCCAGCTGATCCAGTTTAACTTCATGTCTGCTTTTAGAGACCTATAGAGTTTAGCATTTAGCCCCACCGCTAATCTAACCCATCTGGCTCTAATACTCAGATGCTCCTGAAGATGGTGATTAGCTTAATCAGTTCAAGGCCCTGAGGGTCGGAGTTTGATTCCCATGGGAAACATGGAAAACCTGACACTTCTCTACATTATACATGAACAATCATGCGTAATGATGCAGTTATTGAACTTCCTGAATGCTGTGCAGTCTCAGTTACTCAGGCTCTTCACCGTGGTGGGGTCACCTTAAATACTCAGAAGATCTTCCTGGGGTGAGGCGTATCTGGGCTGCAGACCGAAAAAAGTAGAGTTTAAAGAAGTGGTGCAGCAAAAAATCGAATTTGCTTAATTTTCCCTTTACCTTATTTATGCTGTGACATAATCGTACCTATTAAAAATAAACAGGGTTTTGCAGCATTGTGGTTCAGTTTAGGTCCATTCATCTTGGCAAACTGCCTTTAGTTCCCCAAGGTTACGAGGGTCCCTATGATGGACTAGTTTCAAAATCTTCCAGAAATTTTCAGTGGGACTAAAGCCATGTAGGCACCTTGACCATCTTTTTTTAGAAGTCAGTCTTGTTTTATTTTGACTGTATGTTTGGGGTCATTGTCTTGTTGAAACGTCCACCTTCTCAGATTCAGTTTCTTGGCTGATGAGATTAAATCCTACTCTAATATCTTCTGTAACATTATAACAGCCACAGTGAAGCATGATGGTGGGAGCATCATGATATATATGTGCAATGGAAGTATATTTACAAAAATAACAATCTGCCCCTTAACTGCATGTTTATATATATTTAAAGAATACAGTATTTCTACTGTATGTGTATGTATACAATAACCCTACCCATCCAATGATACTGTTGTATCCAAGAGAAAACAAAAAATAACAAATCAATAAATTGTTCAATACAAGAGTCATATAGAAGTTTTACAAATGCTAAGGTAAACACAATAAAATCTCAAAAACATCCATGAAGCACCTTTGAAAGTTTATACTTGACTAACTTTCTAAGCGGCAAAACATATATATGAAAATAATATATATGATCGAAAGATAAATGACTTCTCAAAACTCATTGAAGAGGCTAAGGCTAGGAAGCACATCAACTGTTTAACTAACTCAATCACCCATAAACACCAGAGAATACAGCAGCTGAGAATAAACAATGACTATATTTCTGATAATGCAATAATTGCCAATGAATTTTTGTAGAATTGGTGCAGGAACATACAAACAGTTTTAAATTAGTAGAGCAAACGCCCAACATATTGAGGAAGAAGCCTGAAAATTTGGGGTTACCTTGAAAAAGTTCTGAGTAACCTCACCAACTCAAAGGCCAAACACATCCAGAATCTTGATTCTGCACTGAGAAAGAAACATAGAACTCAACTGCTAGAGCCAATAACACACCTTGTGAACTTCAGTCAGTGAAAACAAAACTTTTGCTGAGAGCTGGAAAACAGCTGTTATCAGTCCAGACTTGACATGTAATTACAGAGCTATTACCATTCTCCCAGTCATCTCCAAGATACTGGAAAATTTGTAATCATACATCCAGAGACAAATCAATTACTCCATCAGCAACAATTCAGATCCAAACTCTCTACAGTGACTGCAAACCTGAACCGAAAGAAAGGTCTTTTGGATAAAGGTCATGTTGTGGGAGTTTTCTTAGGTTTAAAAGCTTTTAATATGGTTAACTGCGACATGCTGATATCCAAACTTTCTAAATTTCAGTTTATTTAACATACACGTGATGGTGTGACTCATAACTCAGTGGGAAGAGTGCAATGTGTAAAGGTCAATGGGGAAAAGTCCGCCCTCCATGCCAATAGCTTGGGGATACCCCAGGGCTCAGTTCTAGGCCCACTGCTGTTTAGCATGTATATCCACGACCTACCCGAGAGATGTCCTGGGTCTGGCTGCCAAGTGTACCCTGATGATATGGTCATCTATACATCTGCCAGACAAACTCGCTGCTGACCAGCTTACTGAATTATTACATATTGTATTGTAATGGTTCTCTTACTTAACACTGAATGTAAAAAAAAACAGTGTTTTTCTATACATGAACAATACAAAAATTAGAGATTAATGGTAAAAAACACTGAACACAGTGCATCTGGTGCTTGTGGGTAATTGTATGTTGCAGTTCTTAGGCTACTGTTATGTCCATGTCAAATGTCATTATTTCTTAGCTATTTTAGCCTCCAAACCTCAGTCCCCAAACATGACTAGGCTGATTTGCTACATTTGGGGAAATCTGATACTCCTTTAACTCCCAATAAAGACCCACTGGTAACATTCCCTCAGCACTGTTATGTAAAGCTGGCCTTTGGGGCTCTCAAGAATGAGCTGAACCAAGAAAATTTTAAATATTACATCTATCAAAGTTAAGTTATGAAGTCATTTCAATTACACAGTGCTTAATCCATTTCCACCAGGCCTGTACAGTGAATGCAGAGTTATCTGCTTGTCCAGACTATTGGTCAGTGACAAATGAGAAAGGGGGACGGGGACGGTTAAATAATCACCAAAGGGGGTTTAGACTGCACAAATCCCAATATCTGCTGATAAAACCATTAGATTAGGCTGTTTCATATAAGCTGAGATGAGATTTGCTCCCAAGATGAGATTCGCTACACAGCTATTTTCAATTATGCTGAGTTTTAGCAGAATATATAACCTTTTGTTTTACCCACTTATTCTCTTCCAGCAAGCATGAAATTTCATGGGATAACAGCTTCAAGCCCGGGGTCTTTTTGTTAAAGAACGTTATATTGCGGTTTAGGCCGAGTGCACCGCTTCCATTCATGTTTCACCATCAGTGTACACTTAAATCAATGACTAAAAGTGATCATTTGGTGAAAAATCTAATTTATCGATTTTTTTCTCCTCGTCCCAAATGTACACAGTCAGCCAAGTAATGTCTGGTGTCTTATGTTTACTTCTTTAGATTTATTTATTTATTTATTTATTTATTTATTTTTAACCAGAGAAAGAGCGACCATTCCACCAACCCAGAGAGACCATCGTATCCACCCAAATAAAGAAAGACCATCCCTATCAATCCCTAGAAAGGGAGAATGTTCCTAGCAACCTAGAAGGAGATCATCCTACCAACCCAGAGAGAGACCATTCTACCAACCCAAAAAGACCATCCTACCAACCCAGAGAGAGACCATTTTACCAACCCAGAGAGAGACCATTCAACCAACCCAAAAAAGACCATCCTACCAACCCAGAGTGACCACCATACCTACACAGAAAGAGATAATCCTACCAAACCAGAGAGAGACCATTCTACCAACCCAGAGAGAGAGAGACCATTCTACCAACCCAGAGATAGAGACCGTCCTACCCACCCAGAGAGAGACCATTCTACCAACCCAGAGAGAGACCATCTTACCCACCCAGAGAAAGACCATCCTCTTCACCCAGAGAGAGACTGTCCTTCCAACCCAGACAAAGAGACTATCCTTCCAACCGTTGTACCCACCCAGAAAGAGAGAGAGAGAGAGAGAGACCATTTTACCCACCCAATTACAATCTCTAGGACTAGCTGTGGCATTATCACTTGTGACCTCCTGAAAATAAGGTCAACACTTAGATGATTATGTCCTTTCATTAGATTTACACTGGAGCTATCAGGCTAAAACAGCTAACCAGTAATGGATGCTTATTCTACATTTCACTAAAGCATGTAACTCAGAATTTATGATGTCTGAGTAGAAAACCAAAGACCACTGGAAATTTATGCTCGGTTGGAAAATGTCCTCAGTCATTGGTTCAGTATATGACATCATGTCTCCATAATTCCTCACACCATAAACAGTGGGTACCACTTCTCAGATAAAACTTATTTAAACGAAGAAAGGAAAAATATATACTTTTTCTTGTAATTCAAGATAAAAAAAAATTGGACTATATGTATATATATATATATATATATATATATATATATATATATAACTCAATTCATGTGATTTGAATCTTTGATGACAAAGATAAGCTAAAATGTTATGTGATACATGATTGCGTAATTTTCGAGTTCTTTGCCCTTCCAAGAAAAGTTATAATAACCCACCAATTAGCTTGGGGCTAACCACATATCTAAATCATCACACAGTTGCCTCAAACCATGTCCACTTGTTCAGTAACCTCAAATGGTCTTGATTCTGTGGTTTCTGACACTGTATGATTCACTGTTATCTATAAACATGGATTAAATCCAGTGTTCCAGGTGGCTGCTACTGTGTTTAGCTATGCTAATGTTCTTTAGTCCATGTTTATAGGTAACAGTGTATCATACAGTGCCACATAATCAAGTCTATTAGAGATACTGAACATCTCCACATGGTTTGAGACCAGTGTGGGATGATATAGACATGCAGTTAGCACCATGCTAATTGCTGTATATGTTTCCATTACTGGTTAGCTATATCTTCACGGCTCCAGACCCCAAACATGTCATGGCTCATCAGCTGCATTTGAGTTAAGGTAGAAGACTGTAAACATGTTTGGCATAACTATTGCTTTAAGTTCATGAAACCATCTGAGTGGTACTCTGAAAGTTTCTGAAATCCATCTATGCTGCTGAGAATCCATGAAAAAACCAACCAAGGTAGAAAGCCGTGTCATCGGCGTGACGCCGTATTCCCACCTCGAGCTAATTCCTAATCCGAATCTATTATATACAGCTCGAGTGTATAGCGGGACAGCGCAGCTCCTTCAAATGTTGTTTAGCTCTTCTTCTCGCACCACGTAAGTTCCACAGTGACGATGTCACCCGTGATCTGTAGAGCTGTCAGCGTCGGAACAAAGCCGAGCAGGCGGCAGGGCACTTCAAAGCAGAACCTCGCAGATGGGGGGCGAGATAGCGAGGCCGATTTAAGGTGAAAGAGGGAAGGAACAAAAGTATCTGGAGGTGCCATCTGGAATGTGAGCTAACCTAAAGGCATGCAGAGACATCAAGTCTACCTCGGGGCTACAAGGAATCGCTCAAGGGCCTCCACCCCCCTCCCGTACAATTTCATGTGCTACTTTGGTATTTCGGGCCTCGTCTCTGAGGTATTTCTTCCTAAAGTGAAGCCATGTTTTTGTTTTGATGACACGAGGAGGTCTTCCATGAGATTAGGAGATACAGTTTCAGTTCAGAGTTAACAGACAGTAACAAAAGTGATAACAAACAAACAAACAAACAGCAGGTTTACGACAGGTTACCACACACCATCACTTCCCTGTACTTACCAATAGACGCATTGAGTTGAAATGCAGTCATAGTTGTAATGTAATATAAATTAAATGGAGGTCAATGGCCAGATTCAGAGAAACACGCCCATTGGCTACTATTTCATTTACAGTTACAAATAACATATGTTGTTGATATTCTGAATGAATATAAGTGAACACATCCTCTACAGAGAACACGCCTAAATATGATTTCCTGCTAATTTTAGACGCAATTTTTAACATGTTGGAAAAAAGAAACATAAAACGTGCCATAAATTTTGTACAAACCAGCTTTTTTAAATATTGTTTTTTCTCCCAAATTACTGAATTCAGCAAAATAAAAGTTAACTGTGTATTAAATGTGCAGACGTGTGTTCTCTGTAGAGGATGTGCTCATTATTTTCACTCAGAAAATCAACGACAACATGGAATGTAACCGGGGTGCCAAAACTTTTGCACCCGACTGTATTAAAGGAATGCTACAATGTTTTTCAACCTAATCTCTATCTGCAGCGTCCATAACGTACAGATGTTTAACACTGAGTACTTAGAAAAACAGAATAACTATTGCCTTGAAATCCACTTATAATGTAAGTCAATGGGCACATGCTTTAGCACCTGCCCATTGGCTTCTATTGTGTTTATTAAATGAATATTCCAGTGTATCTGTGTGCTGTATCTTTAATGTACAGGTGATTACCATAGACTCTAATTCCCATGTACTTACAAAAGAATAGAATACCTATTGACTTGAAATGCACTTATGATAGAAGTCAATGGGCGTGTGTTTTAGCTCCTGCCCATCGGCTTCTATTGTGTTTATTAAAGGAATACTCCAGTGTATTTGACCCTGATCTCTATCTGCTGCATCTGTAACATACAGTTGATTACCATCTGTAATTCCCAGTACTCAGCAAAAGAGTAGAATATCTATTGACTTGAAATGCACTTATAATAGAAGTCAATAAGCACATGCTTTAGCACCTGACCATTGGCTTCTATTGTGTTTATTAAAGGAATATCCCTTTGTATTTGAACCTAATCTCTATCTACTGTATCTATAATGTTCAGTTGATTACCATAGACTGTAATTTCCCTGTAATTACCAAAATAACAGAAACGCCATTGACTTACAGTACAGAGCGATTATTGTTGATGGTAATGATCCATGTGTTATAGATGTGGGACATAGGGATTAGGGTCAAACACTCTGGACTATTCCTTTAATACATACAATAGAAACCAATGGGCAGATGCTGAAGCATTTTCAAGTCAATAGGTTTCCTATTCTTTGATGAATTTGTCATCTGTTGTAATCGAATGTACCTTATAGGTACAGCAAATAGAGATAAAAACAATGAAGTATTCCTTTAATAAATGCAATAGAAGCCAATGGGCAGGTGCTGGAGCATGCGGTGCACGCTATTCTGTTTATTAAAGTAATCCTCCAGTGCATCTCTATCTGCCATATCTACATACGGTTGATTACCGAAGACAATCATTTCTCTGTACTTAGCAAAAGAACAGAGAATATATGAACCTGAAACTTATTACATTTGAAGTCAATGAAGCATCTGTCCATCTGCTTTCATAGTTTTATTAAAGGAATACTCCAGCCTGATCTCTACCTGCTGCACTGACTTTAATTTCCCAGTACTTAGCAAAAGAATGGAAACCTGATGATTTGAAATGCGCTTAGAATGGAAGTCAATGGGCACAACTTTAGCACATACCCATTGGATTCTGTTGTATTTATTAACGGAATACTCCAGTATTTTCGGCGTAATCTTCATCTACTGCATTTACGACATATGGTCGATCACCAAAGCCAATAATAATGTCCCTTAGTTTAGCAAAACAACAGAAAACCTGTTGAGTTGAAATTCGCTAATAATGGAAGTCAATGGCCACATGCTTTAGCACCTGCCCATTGGATTCTATTGTATTTATTAATGGTAATACACCAGTATTTTCTGCATAATCTCCATATACTGCATTTCCGACATATGGCCAATCACCAAAGACAATAATTTCCCTGCATTTAGCAAAAGAAAAGAAAACATATTGACTCATAATGGAAGCCAATGAGCATGGACTTCAGCACCTGCCCATTGACTTCTGTTCTAGTTATTAAAGCAACACTCCAGCATCTTTTAACCTAATCCATATCAGCTGCATCTGTAACATGCAGTCCTCAGCCACCAACGCTAATTTCCCTGCATTTAGCAAAACAACGGAAAAACCCTTGACTAGTTTGTACCTGAATGTGTGCTGTGAGCGGCATAATGAGTGGATCTCCTGCTGATTCTCCTGCAGCTCCAATCAGATCCACCTGATCCCTTCCATTCAGAAGCTCCTGAAGGTTTGTCATCTGAATTAGGAGATCAGAAAGAGTCAACACCGCTGGAAGTAAAAGAGTGTTAGCAACAAAGAGAGTGACTTTTATCATAGAACACACTAGAATAAGAGTTCAGCACTGCAACACCAATGGAACCTCCTGGAGCAAAGCGAATTTGGTCACAGAATTGTCCACCTCTAAAAGCTCCCTCACAGAAAGTTACTACATGAAATGGTTATGAATTCACTGCCTGATGACCGAGACACTGTTCTATGAGAAGATTTTGGCCTTAAATCCATTCATGGTGGAGGGATACATAATATGCAGGGTGTTGTGAGGCAAAATAGTCCCCTAAAGAAAACTTATTATTTCAGATTGTCCACTATTTTCCATCATCAGCATTCCATATAAACTCAGAAGACTCGTGTGGGTTCACTGGTGGTTCTGGATAGTAAATAAAATGTCTATATCTGTGTTGTAGTCATGGCGACCCCTGGTTCCTATCACCACCACTGTAAAGAAATCTGAACCATTTCACACCAAACCTCTCTGTCTGAATCTCTCTGTTTTTTTGTAGACGTTATGTAGAAAAGTCAGTGGAAGGTAGTAATGGATTTAAATTACACTCACTGATGGTGTCTTTTTATAGCCCTCATCCGTAATGAGTCACAGCTTTGAATCTCAGTGTTGCTCTGGAACAGCAGCAGGTCAGAAAGCCAGATGCATTAATAATGGCTTTGTCCCAAATGATGCTCTTGCAGTCTTGCGGTCCTCATTTGTGTGCACCTGTGAGTACTGTGAGGGCGCAGGGTGTCCCATTTCTTATTTCGGTGCTCAAATTGGTGCTCAGAAGTGCCCTCTATGTGGGTGCACACTTTGGAAAAGCCCTCAGTGATGCAGACTCAGCAGCAGTCCTTGAGAATTCAAGTGAGGACCGATCAGAGTGAACAGGTTTGTTTACAGCTGTCTGACCAACAGGGTGGAAAAGAAGATATTTTTGAGTTTCACTCTGAGTTCAGATGTATTTGCTTATTAATGAACCTCACATTTGAGCTGCATTTTGCTTGTAATCAGAAGTGTGGTAAATTATTTTTAAAAAAAACAAATATGATTGATAGCATAAGGCACGGTACTCGCATTTTCTGAATGTCCCAAATGCATTCCATTAATCTGAGCAATAGGGAACCTAAGAGAAGGCCTAATGATTCCTATGAAATAGAAATTTTAGAATTTTTTCATTTTCATTTTTACTTAACAGAGTAGTGATACTTGTATTTAAACTCTGCAAATATTGTAGTGATACTCATTTCATTGTTCACGTTTGGTTGAAAATAAAAGGATTACATTCTTTAAATGCCCAATGCAAATTCATCCAATCAGGATTGTGTTCTCCATAGTATGTAGATAGATGCAGCTAAGCGAGCTCTCCCATTGGTTACGACTTCATAAGCTGGTACAAAAGCCTTTCAAGTTAGATACCTACATAATCCGAGAGTGTCACAGTTTGATTTACAGTGGGGCTGATTTTGAGAGAAAAATCATCACTCTTGTCCTTCTGGATGTTCTAGATATATAAGTGGCCTTGAATGCGAGTTGTAGTCTAAGCAGGTTTGGGTTACTTGTTAGGAATGTTAAACAGCGGCGGCAGCTCTATGTCAGAACTCTTTACTAGAAGAGTCACTATAACTCTGATACACACACAACAACTACAAGTTCACATATATGTTAATGTCTGTTACAAACTTCAAATAAAACATACCAAACTTTTACAAATGCCAAATGTGTGTGTTTAGCCTATAATGGCTTAGTGCCAACATGCTAGTAGAATCACATACGGGCGCTAGAAGAAATTACCGTTATTATAGACGTCTTTTTTTCTTGTTTCGTGACAGAGTTGTGACTTTTACAGTCCAAATTTAAGGCCGATCTCTAACAGTCACGGTCAAATAAGCAATATCAGAAGCTCACAGCAGATTAAAAATGAGGCACTACTACTGAAACGTCCAGCAGAGCAGTAATAACCTCATAAACATTATAAAAAGGGTCATACAGCTTACCTTTCTTCAGCTCATGGATTAGTTTTGCATCCGCTTCTGGCTAATTTAACCATGTTTTGACAAAAGATGGCCGATCATTAAAGGTGCGATGAGATGTGATGTCAAAAATAGAAGAACGGTGTCCATCAAAAACAAAACTCTGCCACTCACCGTAGTAAACACTTCATTGACTACAACAGGGATGTCTTCGTTTTGTTGTTGCGTGCTCTTTCAGCAGGTTTCTTACTTGGAGTGAACATTGTTGTGGTTGTTATTTTTTAAAGGGCTGGTTGTTTTTGCTGGGTGGCATGGTGGCCCACTGTTACTTCATAGCAAGAAGGGTCTGGGTCTCGATTCCCCGACCGGGCGACCAGGGTCCTGTGTGGGTTTCCTCCTACAGTAGGAGTCAGGCTAAGTGGACATGCTAAATTGCCCCTAGGTGTGAATGAATATGTCTGCGTGTCTGCCCTTTGATAGACTGGTGACCTGTCCATGGTGTTTCCTGCCTTCCGCCCAATGACCGTTGTGATAGATATATTCAGTATGTATTAGAAGCTAGCCCAGTTGATGGTATGTTGAAAGCCAAAGAATAGAACAGTTCTCTGCTACCAATTACATTACAACATACTGGTTTTCACAGTGAGTTACACAGTGAAGTACATTCACATTCTGTTTCAACAGCTTTGATTCTGGACTTTTTATCTTCTGTGAAACAAGACAACAAATAACTTTTCAGCAGAAGCGTCTCGATTGCAAGCCGATATGATCATCGCAGTTGGATCACGCAGAGCGGATGTTAATGCCAAGTTTAAACAAGGTCTTTCTGTGCGTATGGCGTCGCTTCTATTCCATAAGGATGAATGGCAGCAGTAGTTCAGCTCGGTTCACCCTGCAGCAGATTGCGAGCCAGTAGCTCTGGCATTACGATCAGAGCGACAATGAGGAGGAAATCACACATCATTGAACATGAAAAAAAAATGTCCAGACCATCTGTGGCTCGAGCGGCGATGTTGTACCAACATACAGACTCTGTAAGAGCTCTCCCCACTGCTATTCTGAGCGTCAGAGTGACAAGGTGGCTGGTTTTGGCACTAGAAGGGTCTCGTTCAGGGCTTGTTCTGTTCTGGCCGATACAGTGGAGCTCACTGGAGATGCTTTAGCACTGGCGAATGTGCGCTATTAAATATTCAGTGTCCATGGAGATAAAATTGGACCAAATTGGAAGTGTCCTGCAGTTTAAATAATTCAGGGGAGGTATTCCATTGATGATAGAGAAGCCTGTATTATTAACTTGCTAGACTTTTTCTCCCAAGACTAGTTTTGCATATGCTAAGACTCTGGGAATTACAATATAACTGAACTTACATGGAACCCAAATGATATATTAAGTGCTATATTAGTAGTTATAACCATGTTTTAACAGTACACTAGCTGTTATTAATAGCTTTAATTAATTTTAGATTATAAAACTGATTCTCTGCAGGCTCAGTAAATGTCTGCTACCCCTTTATAAGCCTAATCAATCGAAAAAAGGAAAATATGATCAGAAATGTTTAGAGTTTCCTCCTTCAATGCTAATCAAGTCTCGAGGTGCATGTCCAACTTTAGTCACTAGTCTCTGAGGTGTAAGTCTGAGTCTAAAGTCTCTAAAGTGCGAGTCCAAGTTCTGAGGCATGAATCTGAGTCCAGTCTTGAGAGTCACGTCGAGTCTTTGAGGTGCTTGTCCATATTGAGTCACTAGTCTCTGAGGTGTAAGTCTGAGTCACGAGTGTCTGAGATACGAGTCTGACACGAGTCTCAAGTCTCTGAGGTGTGAGTCTGAGTCAAGTCAAGAGTATCTTGAGTATCTAAGTTGCAGGTGTGGTGCAAATCTTGAGTCTCGGATGTACAAGTCATAGTCAAGACTGTAGTCTCTGAGGTGCGAGTCTGACTTAAGTTGCTAGTCTCTGAGGTGTGAGTCAGAGTCTCGAGTCGCTGAAGGGTGAGTGAAAGTCAAGTGTCTGAGGTGCGAGTCTGAGTCTCGAGTCGCTAAGTTGCGAGTCCAAGTTTTGAGTCTAAGTTTTTAAGGTGCAAGTCAGAGTCGAATCTTGAGTCTCTGAGGCGTGAATCCGAATCAAGCCTCGAGTCTCTGAGGTGTGAGCCCAAGTCAAGTCTCAAGCTTCTGAGGTGTGAGTCTCAGTCGAGCCTCGAGTCTCTGAGGTGCGAGTCCAAGTCCAGTTTCGAGTCTCTGAAGTGTGAGTCCAAGTCAAGTCTTAAGTCTCTAAGGTGCAAGTCTGAGACAATTCTCAAATCTCTGAGGTGCAAGTCCGAGTCAAGTCTCAGGTCTCTGAGGTGCGAGTCTGAATAAAGTCCAGAGCATCTTGAGTATCCAAGTTGCGAGTCTGAGTCAAATCTTGAGTCTCTAATGTATGTCACAATCAATGCTTTAGTCTCTGAGATGTTGAGTCTGAGTTGAGTCTCTGTGGTACAAGTCTAAATCAAGTCTTGAGTCTGATTTTTGAGTCTAAGTCAAGTCTACAGTCTCAGAGTTGCGAGTCTGAGTCTACTTTCGAGCCTCTGAGGTACAAGTCTGAGTCAGGTCTACATTAATATGCTATTGGGCTAGCATATTATCAAAACTACAGTCTAACAAACCGTTTGTAGCTGTTTTTTTAGGTTTCTCATAAAATTCACATTTTGCCTTTAATGCCTTGCCTTATTTATTTATTTATTTATTGCACTTAGCATTTTAGATATGTCTATTAGATGGAATAATTTTGAGACCAGCAGTTACTAAAATGCTCATTATTTGGTAATACAGCATCGCAGTAAATGACTCTCCCTGACGGTCACAATCAGGCAAAGGCGAACCTGTTAGGTCAGAAGGCAAAGGCCTTATTTACCCTGTCAATTTTGGGCAAGCTTTTTCTCAGGCTCAAACTCCATGACTCTTAAGTCTGGAGTCTAATTGCGAGTCAGTCAACATGCGGCTTCAGTTCCCATCTCTGGGGTGGGTAATCCTGCTTGTTTTTCCACTAACCAGTTGTGATGCTGTCACGCATCCACCGAGTCCCAGGTTGGATTCGGACTCGATCTCCCAGACTCCGCTGGGAAATCACATGACTTTCGACTTTCCTTCAAATTCAGACACTCACACGGACTCCATCTCCCAGAATCCTGCAGGAGATCCCCTGACTACTGACATGACCACGCGCTCCAGTCAGCTCTCTAGATCTCCAGAATACTAATGTTTGTCGCCTGTGTTGTTGGTCATATGACCTATTTAGTTTATAAGCCCGGCCTTTGGCCTCAGATACTTGCGAGGTATTGGACCCGTTAGTGACCTACTGAGCGCTCTGTGCATTGTTTGCATCCTGTGTATGACCCCTGCCTTTTGTTCTCTCGACTCTGCCTCTTTCTTTGCCTCTTGGATTGTTGGCACTTCTAGGCTGATTCCTGTTTTTGACCTTTTGCCTGTTTTTTCTTCTACGCCTTTTTGCCTCCGTTCGCCTTGAGGTGTGTTCATCTGTTTGTACTTGCTATGCCTGTTGGATTTGGCCCTTGTCGGTTTTGTGACCTCGACTCTGGATTCTGAATCTCACAGTAAAGCCTCGTTTGTGTTTTCCATTCGCGATCGTCTGATTCTGGTTGGCGCGTTACAGATGCTAAACAACTAATAATACAAATATCATAACTGCAAAAGTACTCAAACTTTGAAAACCGCAGCTCACGGCTTCACCAGTTCCACCTGCGATGGAGTCAACTGGAGGTAGTTAGCTTACACAATTATGCAGTTAGACAAGTTAGCCATGCTTTTGCTACAACTCTTCCTGTCTGGCAGCAGTCAGCATTAGCGCTGTGTGTACAGTGTTTGCAGAGCCTCTCAGTGGTACGGATCTGGGCGAGGTTCCAGATCCAACTACTTATTTAACACCTTTCAGCAATGTAAACATGCTGTATGTGCGCATGCCATGCGTAGGCATGACTAGCGCTCGGCCTTATGTTTGGATAAGAGCAAATTACCAAACAGGTACACAGAGGAACGCTGACTGAAAGCTGACAAGCTACCTTTGCACTCATGGTGTGAAGATGAATTCTAAAGATAGCGATGGATGGCGAAGACATGAAAGGATGAAAGGAAGGGAAGGTGTGAACGGTGTATGTCCCAAATATGTTACTGCTCACTGAGATCTAGAAGAACGGAGATGGCGACGCTGACACATTTGGGTCATCGAGGGGATTTTTATCTCCACGGGAGGTGTGGAGCGCCGAGTTCGGAGACACAAGGCATTCTCCCAGAACAGCGGGAGTGCTGTGAGGACCACCGGGAGTGGATATCAGCATTTAATTGGGCTGCAGGATTGTGCTTTCAGTCTTTCAAGCTTGCGCGAATTGACTTAAAGCCACAGCGTTTAAAGCTACATAAATAAATAAGGCAGCACGTATGGAAAGCGGAGCGTGCAGCTTCGTTCATCCTAAATTAATACGTCTGCTTATTCGCCCAAGTGAATTCTGCGGTTCACTGCGCAAAGTTGGAGAAGTCAGAGAAAGTTGGCTCCCCTTAATACCTTCCCGAGTTCCCTTCAGTCTCCCTGCCTAATATTAAATCACTTCTTCTAAGAAGATTAGTCCAAACCTCTGAGCCGCGGGCCAAATAAATTCATTTATTTTGCGTGGAACGTCGGCACCGGGGAGCAGCCATTTTGGATAATGTGGCAAATGTTCTGTGACGTTCTGCGAGGAAATTAAGAGGAGAACTTCTACAGATCAGACGGAACGGCGCCGGCCGGCTCGGCGCAGAACGATTCTCGGAATTTAATTTGAGCTGTTTAAGGTTGAAACTCATGTAAATGTGATGAGTGATGTTCCAGTGTGGAGCTGCTGGATGTGTTGAATAATACGCACATACTGAACAAAGGGCTCTGTTCACGGAGGAGAACAAAGCAGAGACCAATAGGGAGAAAAACAACACTGACCTAAATGGGAAAGCAGGTAATATCAATATATATCTATCTATCTATCTATCTATATATATATATATACATACCTTACTTTATGAGTGCTGCATAATACTACTACTGCTACTAGTAATAATAATAATAATAATAATAATAATAATAGTTTTTTGTTTTTTTTTTTCTCTTCCTGGGTGTGTGAAAGGTGTTATATAAACAGAATATATTCTTAATATATTTATTATTATTTAAAAAATATTATTTAAAAAATAGGACCTAAATGGGAAAACAGCTAATATCTAATAATTTAATAAATATAATTTAATGTAAAAACTAGATTCAGAGTATAATTTGATTTATACTAATAAAGATATAAATATGAGAATTCTACCAATAATAATAATAATAATAATAATAATAAGTGAAAATAGAAAATAAATGTATAAAATATAAAAATATGTAAATAGCTATATGTATATTAATAATAATGTAATAAAAGCCCTATACAAACATTATGTTTACAATATAACATTATATAAAACCCCAATTCCAAAAAAGTTGGGACGCTCTGTATAATGTAAATAAACATAAATGAAACAGAATGCAATGATTTGTAAATCTCATAGACCCATATTTTATTCACAATAGAACACAGAACACATATCAGATTTTGAAAGTGAGACATTTTACCATTTTATGAAAAACATTAACTCATTTAGAACTTGATGGCAGCAACGCATCTCAGAAAAGTTGGGACAGGGCCGTGTCCACCATCGTGTAGCAACCTCTCTTCTTCTAACAACAACCTGTAAACATCTGGGAAGTGAGGAGACCAGCTGCTGGAGTTTTGGGAGAGGAATGTTGTCCCATTTCTGTCTGATGTAGGATTCTAGCTGCTCCACAGTTCCTGGGTCATCTTTGATGGATTTTCATTTCATGATGTGTCACATGTTTTCTATTGGTGAAACGTCTGGACTGCAGGCCGGCCAGTTCAGCACCTGGACTCCTCTTCTGTGAAGTCTTCACTCTGGAGGATGCAGCGTCCATTACTTCCAAAAAGTATTTTAAACTTTGATTCATCTGACCACAGGACACTTTTCCACTTCACCTCAGTCCATCTTAAATGAGCTTTGGCCCAGAGAAGACGGCAGCGTTTCTGGATCCTGTTTATATATGGCTTCTTCTTTGCATGATACAGCTTTCACTTGCATCTGTGGATTGCACAGCAAACTGTGTTCACAGATAATGATTTCTGGAAGTGTTCCTGAGCTCATGCAGTGATTTCCAGTACAGAATCATGCTTGTTTTTAATGCAGTGCTGCCTGAGGGCTCGATGATCACCAGCATCCAATATTGACCGTCGGCCTTGTCCATTGCGTACAGGGATTTCTCCAGGTTCTCTGAATCTTCTGATGATATTATGTACTGTAGATGGTGGGATAAACAAAGTCTTCACAATTTTATGTTGAGGAACATTTTTCTGAAAGTGTTCCACAGTTTTAGACGCAGTTTCATAAAATATGGGTCTATGAGATTTACAAATCATTGCATTCTGTTATTATATACATTAATTTACATTTAACACAGCGTCCCAACTTTTTTGGAATTGGGGTTGTACCGCACTTTTATTGCATTATTGTTAAAATAGTAAAAACGTGTATAAATATAAAAAAATATATTAATAAAATATATTAATAATGATATAATAAAGGTGCTACACAAACCTTATATATTTATAATATGAATATGTTTGTATTACACATATAAAATACACCCATTATCATATATACAGTTACACTATCCTCACACAAATCCTACACAGGCGTGTCTGTATATTGCAGAGAATGTATATGTTATAATTTAATGTTATTTCATGTCTCTATTCAGTGTTTTTCAGTTTGCAGTTT
>NW_023495344.1:172500-196537 GCF_904425465.1 Colossoma macropomum
GGGTCTGAGGTCAAATCACATCTAGTCTGTCTATCTGTCCAACTATCTGTGTGCCTATCTGTGTCTGTCTGTCTATCTATCTATCTATCCATCAATGTGTCCGTCTAATATCTGTATATGTATATAATGTCTATATAATAATAATTGTGACTTAATAATAGCTTTACAGTGTAGATTGTAATGTTCTAAACTAAACACCAAAACATAAACTGGTTTATTCCCATTTAAATGTATTTTAGGAACAATAATTTATTACCAGATCATTTTACAATTTATAACTGATGTGTTGGTTAAGATGAATTATCTTTTTACAACCACATCTTGCTACAAAATCACCATAAACAGCTACTGTTTGCTCAGGCATTCTGGATATTTTAAGTTTATCCTTAAAATATTTCTCGGTTATTAAGGCATCATTTTCAGCTCCGTTCATCGTGGATTTTTACAGCTTCCTATTTCTTCTTAGGCCCTATAGAACATTAGCATCATACTAAAATCATTGTACACGTGTATCAGCTACAAAACTGCTTTTATTATGAAGGTTGTATTAAAGACAGCAGTGATTCCGAGTGTTTTTAGTGGCAGTGTGTTGTTAAACATTGTGTTCTTTGGTCTCAGCACACGTGCCGAGTCAGAAAGCGGGTGTCCGGAAGGCTCATGTTAGAAATGCTGATATGCGTGAGATCAAATGATCAAAAAGCTCCTGAAGCACGACGGGCCTCGACCTCCGCGGGACATCAGGGCCTGAACGCTTCTGAGACCGCCGCAATTAGTCACAGGACGGAGAGACGAGAGCTTTTTGACACACAGCCGTACGGTCAGCCTTCGCCTGGAGCGCCCTGGAATATTCCACACGGCAGTAATTAGTGCCGGACACTTCAGACGGACGGTCCCGGCCCAAGGCGCAGAGCAGGTGGGGGAGTCTTAGAGGAGCTCAGCCAGAACCACCTGATGTGCCAAGACAAGTCAGGTTTATAAAGCACATTTAACCCTGCTGGCTCCCGCAGCGCCGCACACACCACACCTCACATTCGGTTTAACTGCAGCGCCTTGAAACAACCGTGTGGAAAGTCCAGACACTGAACATTCAGTCCACACCCAACCGAGTTCACCAAAGAGCTGTGACTGGACTCTGATTAAAGCCACACCCCTGGGTTCATCTGAGGGCTCTGATTGGACATTTAGTACAGCCATGCCCCTGAGTGCAAAAGGAGACAGTGATTGGACAGTGTTTACAGCCTCATGCATGAATTCAGCAGTGAGCTGTGATTGGACAGTGATCATAAACACACATCCCAGGGCTTGGCAGAGGACTGTGATTGGACAATGATTAAAGCCACACTCTTGAGCTTGGCAGAGGACTGTGATTGGACAGTAATTATAGTCACACCCACAAGCTTGGCAGAGGACTATGATTGGACGTTGTCAAGGTCTCACCCCTGTGTTTGGGCTCTGATTAGACAGTTCTCGAGTTAGCCATGCCTCGAGCTCAACAGAGAACTGTGATTGGACATAGATTACAGCCACGAATTGAGTTCAGCAGAGGACTGTGATTGGACAGTGATTACAGCCACACCCTTGAGCTCAGCAGAGGACTGTGACTGGACAGTAATTATTGCCACACCCTTAAATTTAGCAGAGGGATATAACTGGACAGCAACTACAGCCCTGCCCCCTGATTTCATCAAAGGGCTGTGATTGGACAGTTATTACAACAGTGCCCCTGAGTTCAGCGGAGGACTGTGATTGGACAGTAATTATAGCCACACCCTTGAATTTAGCAGTGCGATATAACTGGAAAGTAACTACAGCCACACCTCTCATTTCAGCAAAGGACTGTGATTGGACAGTGATTATAGCCACATCCTTGAGCTCGGCAGAGGACTGTGATTGGACAGTAATTATAGACTCACCCTGAATGTAAATAGAGGGATGTAACTGGACAGTAACTACAGCAATGCCCCCAATTTCAGCAAAGGGCTGTGATTGGACAGTTATTACTACAGTGCCCCTGAGTTCAGCGGAAGACTGTGACTGGACAGTGATTACAGCCACAAACTGAGTTCAACAGAGGACTGTGATTAGACAGTGATTACAGCCACACCCTTGAGCTCAGCAGAGGATGTGATTGGACAGTGATTACAGCCACAAACTGAGTTCAGCAGAGGACTGTGATTGGACAGTGATTACAGCCACAAACTGAATTCAACAGAGGACTGTGATTGGACAGTGATTACAGCCACACCCTTGAGCTCGGCAGAGGACTGTGATTGGACAGTAATTATAGACTTACCCTGAATGTAAATAGAGGGATGTAACTGGACAGTAACTACAGCAATGCCCCCAATTGCAGCAAAGGGCTGTGATTGGACAGTTATTACTACAGTGCCCCTGAGTTCAGTGGAAGACTGTGATTGGACAGTGATTACAGCCACAAACTGAGTTCAACAGAGTACTGTGAATGGACAGTGATTATAGTTACACCCTTGAATTTAGTAGAGGCATGTAACTGGACAGTAACTATAGTCACACCCCTGATTTCAGCAAAGGGCTGTGATTGGACAGTTATTACAACAATGCCCCTGAGTTCAGCGGAGCACTATGATTGGATGATGGTTACAACTACACCTTGGAGTTCAGCAGCGGGCTATGACTGGACATTAATAACATTTCGGTGTGGCAGGATTCCTGCACGCTCTCATTCAGAGTCGTATGAAGTGCTGTGATGATGTAGTTAGTATTTATTGAAAATTTAAACGCGCTATCCAATGAAATGCAACGTTTTTTTAAGGTGATCTACGTTTACTTCTGAATTCTAACAAAGCAAAAAGCCATAATGCATCCTCAGAATGATGTAACAAAAGTTCTGCTTCCACATCTCTAATGAACAGTACTGTCATTTCTCATTGTTATCACTCAGTATCTGCCACAGAATCCTCTCAGTGCTAAAGGGCATAGAGCTGGAATGAAGAAGATGGAGAAGATCATGTTTATGGTAATGAAGCAGGTCGCCTTTCAGCTCTGTTAGATGCATGACATTTAACTTACAAAGTCAACAGCCTCCAATTCAGCCTGACAGATTGTCAGAATTCTTTAGATACCAGAGCCGTCACACTGAAAATACCAAATTTCAGGAGAGCCCGGTAAATAGTGCTTTGTGTCTGCTAGCGAAGTGGCAAAGGCAGCATTTCACGTTTAGGCACGTTCAGAGTTTGTGGACACTTTTCTTGAGTGTCTCGGAAGGAATGTGGCCACACGTGTCTATTTTTATACAATGCCGGAACATGGGGTCATACGAATGTCTTATGTTGAACACAAGTACACTATGTGGCCAAAAGTATGTGGACAACTGACTGTCACGTCTGTATGAGCTTGTAGGACATCCCTTTCCAAAACCATTAATATGGAGTTGTCCCTACTTTGCAGCTATAACAACTTCCACGCTTCTGGGAAGGTTTCCAGCAGATGTTGGAGTGTGCCTGTAGGAATTTGTGCTCATTCATTCAAAAGAGCATTTGTGAGGTCAGACGCTGATGCTGGACAAGAAGGCCTGGCTCACCATCAGCGTTCTAGTTCATCCCAACAGTCCTCCCCTGATAATTATCCCTCCTCCACCAAACGTTGCTGTTGGCACTGTGCATTCCGGGAGTTTGTGTTTTCCTGGCATCCACCAAACCCAGATTCATCATCAGACTGACAGATAGAGAAGCTGATTCATCACTCGAGAACACATTTCCACTGATCCAGAGTCCAGTGGAGGCGCTTTACACCACACCAGCCGACACTTGGCTTTGCACATAGTGATCTTAGGCTTGCGTGCAGCTGCTCAGACATGGAAACCCATTTCATGAAGCTCACAATGCACCGTTCTTGCTGATGTTCTTGCTGAGGAAGTTTGGAACGCTGTAGTGGATGTTGAAAGTCTACCTCTGGCTGAGCTGTTGTTGCTCCTAGATGTCTCAATTCACAATACCAGCACTTACAGTTGACAGGGGCAGATCTAGCAGGGCGGAAATTTCACAAACTGACTTGTGTCAGAGGTGGAATCTTATGAGAGTGCCATGTTTAAAGTCACTGAGCTCTTCAGTCTACTGCAAGTGTTTGTCTATGGAGACTGCAAGGCTATGTGCTTGATTTTATACACCTGTTAGCAGTGAGTGTGGCTGAAATACCTGAGCTCAATAATCAGGAGGGATGTTCACATAGTGTTTCTATTGATTTATTCATCATGAAACATTCAGATGATACAAACAACATAAATTATCTAAGTGTTATTGGCATCAGACAGATATGTAGATCTGACAGATATTTCAAAGTGATAAATTATGATGTATTTATTGTACTTTATTGGAAAATGGGAGCTATGTAGTGCCAAAAAAAGGTTCTACTTTTAACAATAGCAGAAACCTTTTTGGTGGATTCCTATATGTATATGTATTATGCCTCTACATTCATATGTAATTAGATATTATAAGTCTAATCCTAACCCTGACCCTCATTTTAACTTCAGTGACCTAAAAGAAATGGTTTTGCTTATTCAGTTTTAAAAAAAAAATAAGACATGTTTAGTAAAGGTCAGGATGATTTTGTGTCCTGTAGGTTCGGCCTAGCTTTTTCCTATAATGTTAGAATATATTTTGTCCTGAAAATGTACAATAACAAGCACACAGGCACACACACACTCAACCACACACGCAATTATAACTGGAGGATTTCTCGGCCCTGTGCTAAAAGACCCTCGGTAATTAATAATCCGGGGCATCAAAGCCTGAACCCGCGGCTACAGAGTAATACTTCACCTTCAGCACCATCAGCACCAGAACAGCTCCCATTAAACATCACCCACATCAAACATACACATCAGCCTGGCTTTGATCTCACATGAACCCAGGATTAGAGAGAGTACACACACACACACACACACACACACACACACATTCAGCTCCTCACATACACACACACACACACACACACACACACATTCAGCTCCTCACACACACACACACACACACACACACACACACACACACACACACATTCAGCTCCTCACACACACACACACACATTCAGCTCCTCACACACACACACACACATTCAGCTCCTCACATACACACACACACACACACACACATTCAGCTCCTCACATACACACACACACACACACATTCAGCTCCTCACATACACACACATGCACACACACACACACACACATACACACCCACACATACACACACACACACACATACACACCCACACACACAGCTGTTTGAGTGTTTGGTGTGTCTCTCTTTCCCTTTATTCCAGCCTCCATTCTTCTCAGGAGCCTCACTTTTCAGCTCCTCAAAGAATCTGCAGACACACCTCCAAAGTTCAGTCTTAGAAGCTGGTTGATCATTTTCTGAAGTAATCAAATCTGATGGGGGCAGTTTTGGGGTCTACCAGGTCTTCCAGGTGGTTGTTAGGAGACACATTTTCTCTGTAGCTTTTAATCAGTTTTTAAACTCCAGTTTTGGAAACTCCTGTTTTTTCACTTTGACTTTCTCCTTCCTCATGCAAGTGGATTATCTCATATCTAATCTCCTCAGAAACATCTTCTGAATAATAAACAATTTGTACGTGATGTTGTTTTGAGTGGAAATTAAATAAATGAAGGTTAGTCTGATTTTTTTTCCACAGTACATACAGTATATACGTCTGTAGATCAGCTTGTTTGAGGTCGTCAGTGAATTCTTTGAAGATGAGATTTAGTAACCACACATTTTGTTGCCTGTACTCTGAATCCGTTTTTACAGGTGGCAGTGGTGGTAGGACATCAAAGGACATCTTTCTACTCAGATGCTTTTATTGTCCTCTGGCTGTCCTCCCCATTTCCAGCTTGCATGCCTCATCTAGGCAATGCTGCCAGCAGGTGTCCCGATCAGCAGCAGCATCCTGCAGGTTCCCAGGCCTAATCTTACATGACCTGTGTATCACAGTAATGCCTTCAGCTGATCTTTCAATCTCTTCTTTTGTCCCCCTGCTAAGTGGTGGACATGGTGTGGCTGGCTCTAAAGCAATCACTGTGCCAAAAGCATAGCTGGAGGATCAAAAGTTCTTCAGTTGGTCTTCCCAGGTATTTCTACGTGTCCTCATATGATCACACCAGCCCTAAACATGTTAAAGACTGACTGTACAGTGGTCTCCAAATGTTTGATCACCTCTGATCAAATTACAAAATTTAATTGATTATTAAGTGAATATAAGACTAACACTTTGTCAAAAAGGGGATGTATTCTGCTAATTTTAATAAAGAGTAACCATTTGTTTGCTGAAATTAGCACACTGGGGAACAGTGTGGCATATGCAAAATTTGGGTGCATGCCTTATGGTATGTTTTACTTTTTTCCCAAAATGTTAAACAAAGCAAATAAATACAAATTGTGCGTTTGAATTAGCAGATATGTTATATATGGCTGTTGTCGGAAGAAAACCTTGTATCTCCAAAATGGTAACTTTACAGGAGGAAAAAAAACAAACTTTTTCCAAGTCATTTTGGGTCGTTTCTTTTGGTCCATTCATCATGAAATTTACAAATAATATAAAGGGCACCAGGCATTTTCAAACGATGTCAAAAACTGAAAAACGGTGATATGTGTGTTCATTGTAGAGGATGTGTAACTTATTTACACTCCAAAACCATATAATTTGACAAGTGTGCCAAAACTTTTGCATAAGAATGTATGTGCTGTGGTATCCCTGAGTTCTGCACGTTGATAAACACACCTGTACCTACACTCTTAAAAATGATGGTTCTTTAAGGGTTCTTTAGTAAAGAAAATGGTTCTATATAGATCCATGAACACACAAAGAGCCCTTTGCATTATTAAATGGTTCTTTGCATCGTGAAAATGTTCTTCAGATTGATGGAGAATGTTCTGTACGTGATTCTATACAGAACCCTTTTTGAAAAGGGTTCAATATTGCACCAAAAAGGATTCCACTGTTGTTACAAGCCAAATAATCAACCCTTTTGTGGTACTGTACAGAACCCTTTTTGCTCAGAGTGTATATTTCCACCTCCTGTTGTAAACCTGGGGGGTATTTCACAAAACACGATAACTTAAGGCCAAAATTGAGGATTGTCCAATGAGAATGTCCCTCAGCTCTCTTCCTTGGACAAGCTTGACTTTAGGCTTAAGTTATCTGGCTAAACTGAGTAACCCTGCTTTGTGAAACACCCCACTGGGCTGAATTGCACATGCATTCAGCCCCTATGTTTACAGAATGTCAAGTCCAGGTTTATGACAATCAAGGGTTTGGAAAAATTAGAAAACAATACAAATACAAAAGGTTCAATATAGAACCATCTCTTTCACATTCTCCACTAATCTGAAGAACTTTTGTGATGCAAAGAACCCTTTAATCATGCAAAAGGTTCTTTGAGTGTTCATGCTTCTATATAGAACCACCTACAGCACGTTCTCCAGCAGTCTGAAAAAACCCTTTTGCAATGCAAGGAACCCTTTTATCATGCAAAGGGTTCTTTGAGCATTCATGGTTCTATATAGAACCATCTACAACACATTCTGCACTAATCTGAAGAACACTTTTGCGATGCAAAGAACCCTGTATTCATGCAAAGTGTTCTTTGAGTGTTCAGGGTTCTATATAGAACCATTTTATTTACTAAAGAACGATTGAAGAATCTTTTTAAAAGTGTTTGCAAAGGACAACAGGAATACAAGGACTATATGTACACAGACAAGAAACAAGACACAGGTGCAGACAAGGTTTAGAGGGAGGATCTACAAACGAAACACAGGTGATAGACATGATAGGGGGTAAGAGGGGTGGAGATGAGACTAGAGATGTTGTGGAGTCAAGAAGAGGCTGAGCCTGGCCAGGGATACTGTGACAGAATGGAAGCATCTCTAGGGACTTGATGTGACATCTATAGGTAGGTGACCCAGCCTTCATGGCTGTAGATGGAGACAGGTGACAACCTTGGTAAACAAGTGGAGGTGTTTCTCTGAAAGACCTGAGGCCAGAGTCTCTCAAAGCCAGCTGATGCTTGTTTGGTTCTACATTGGATTGCAAGATCAGTGGTGCAGTCCTCAGACAAAAGATGCTGGGATATTCAATTGATGAGTTGTATGTAATTAAACAGTGCAGGTGCGAGCAAAAAACCCTGCTTTACAGGAAAAGCACGTACCTGGAAAGGTACAGGCTCTTCACCTACCCATGGTCATGCAAGCTATCATCCCATCATGGACCTACTGACCAATTTGGTTGGACAGCCAAACCTGAAGAGCACACCCCAGGGGAGCTATATATCCACAGTGTCAAAGGCCCTGGACAAGTTTACAAAGCCTATGAAAAACAGGTCTTGATGTTCTTGGCACTTCTCCTGGCGTTGTCATGCTGTGAAGATAAACCCACTCTGTAATTCAGATAGTATTATCTCTTTGATGTTGCTAATCAGCCTCTGTAGAATCACTCTGGCTGGCACCAGCAAGAAGAGATATCCCTCTGTTACCACAGATGAACTCACCTTTGTTTTTGGAAGTTTTGTTGATGATTGCATCCCTCCTCTGTTGGGGGATGCTCTAATCAGCCCAGCCTTTGATGATATCTGGGTGACGAGTTTTAATACAGAGATAGAATCACTGTTTCTGCACTTCTATAGGCACCCTAACTTTCGCGAATGCCTAACTTTTGGGAGAGGTTTCAACTGAGGGGACATGGGAACTTCCTAACATGTAATGGTTGGCTGAGGTCTTGAATAGGTGGCCGCTCTGGTAGGTCTTCCAGAATGGTGCGGTCTGCAGGTGTGCACTGTTTGAGTAGGACATTGAAGTGATGAAGCACCTCAGAAGGATGGCCTTTTGGTCACCAATCAAGACAAATTTGCAACTTCTGGGGATCCTTTGAGGATCCTCATCCTACAGTCAATAGAAATAATCCTTGACTTTGTCCTCAGGTGGCATTAATGTTGCATAGGGAATGAAAGGAGTCACAAAAGCTGCTTAGCTTGGGAGATTCAAAGGGACATTAGTCATCCACTTTCTTGAACAAGGTGACCTCATATTTCATCTTTAAAGATCCTTCATTCAGAAGCTTCATTCAGGGCAGCAATAATGATGTTGTAGTGCTTCAGTTCTGCAGCAACTAGTGCAGGTCTTCAATCATATCTATCAAAGCTGCCACGAGGTCTCTCACATTCCCTATCATCAATTTCAGGGCTGCTGCTATGTTATTTCAGCCGCCTGGCGGAATATCCTGCAAGCAATCTAGTAGTTTAAGGTGGCCATTTTTGGACCCTCTTAGAGGCTTTACTAGGGGCTTCCATCTCATTCAGACCTGCCCTGTCACCAGAAACCCCATTTCCGCTGGACTCTGAAAAACAGTTCCAGATGTCCCTACCCATGGCCAAAGCAGAAACCTGCGCTAAAAAGTTTTGTTCCAAAGTTTTGCACATCATGCGGTTGTATTACTTGCTCATAAGAGGTTGGATTCCAGTGGCAAAGGAGGCCCAAAATGTCTGGCACCCGCCTTTAGATTCCTCAGTGTTAGCGAGGTCCACCTATGAGTGCTGTCACCACAATACATTGATATTCTCTAGTCATCTTCCCAGGCTTTCCCACAAGGCAGTGAGACAGTGTTGGCGGGCTTGCACTTTGTCTCTGGGGACCTCTGCAGTTCAAAGTTCCATTGCCAAGTTAACCTGCAGCCACAAGGCCTTCAGTTAGTGGTCACAAGAACCTCTTTTCCATTGTAGGGTCAAACAGTTTTGAGCATGGAAAGAAACTGCTCCAAAAACAAATAGTGGTTATCTTGACACAGCAAAATAATAGAAGGAATGGTCATAAATAAATAGAAATCAATAACATAGGGGGTTCTGGGCAGCTCTGCCCAATTACTACAGCATTTATATCATTTAAGACTGAGAGGTTCTGTTTTAATTTGATCAGTTATATCAGTAAACAAAGCACCAGTGTAACTAAAACTATTAGGGAATAAAATTAAAATTTTAGCCCAAAATCCACACAATTTTCATATCATTCAAGCACCGGGGTAACTGTTAGATCATACCGTGAAAAGAGGCTAAGGTGGTCTGGCAGGAGTCCTGCTGAGGGAGGGGCTGGGCACTGGTAGGGAAGGCTTATGCAATCAGCAGCTCATCACAAGAGTTAGCCAGTGGAGGAAAGCTGTAAGCCAGAGGGTTGCATGGAGGTGCCAAGTATGGATACACCTTGCCTCTAGTTACTGCACTAGACATGTCATAATACACACACACACACACACACACACACACACACACACACACACACTATGGGTACAGCAATGCACATATTTTCAGGTTTAATATTTTAGATTGTGGGGTCAAAATTCAATCAGATATTCTAATTAATTAATCTGATTATTTACTGTAGTAACTGGTTTGGCTGAGCTCTCTAATGGAACTATTTCAGTCACCTGTTTCTGGTAGCAGTGTGTCAAAATGTCGAATTACTGTCTCAGTAATGACTGATTTTCTATAAATACTGATGTAACATCTTGGAATAACCACTTATTATCCTGGAATAATTATTTATTTTCTTAAAGTTTAGTAACTCATTATTTTAATATATTGAGTCAAAAATTTGAGAAAATCAGTCATTTTAAAATGGTAAGTCACTACTTTGAGGAAAAGAACTCAATATTTTGAAAGAATAAGTAATTATTTAAACATATAAAGTCATTATACTAATTATATAGTCTACATTTTTAAAGGTCATTATTTAGAAATACTAAGTCAAACTTTTACGAAAGTCATTATTTTGAGAAAATGGGTCAATATTTCCAGAAAATAAGTAACTATTTGAACATGTAAAAGTCAAATTATGAGAAAGTAAGTCTGCATCTAAATTTTACAAATGTCATTATTTAGAAGTCAATATTTTGAGAATTTCATTGTTTTAAGAAAATGTCAATATTTTACCAATATGTCATTATTTTCTCAATACATGGAGAAAATAAGTTATTATTTGAACAAATAAAGTCAAACTATTAGAAATTCATTATACTGAGCCTAAATTTATACAAAAATATGTCCTTATTCAGAAATACTAAGTCAATATTTTGAGAAAGTCCTTATTTTGAGAAAACAAGTCAATATTTAGTGAATATGTCATTATTTTCTCAATATTTTGAGAAAATAAGTCATAATTTGGATGTATAAAGTCAAATTATGAGAAAGTAAGAAAAATTTTAAAATGTCATTATTTAGAAATCCTCAGTCAGTATTTTGAGAAAGTCCTTATTTTGAGAAAACAAGTCAATATTTAGTGAATATGTCATTATTTTCTCAATATTTTGAGAAAATAAGTCATAATTTGGACTTATAAAGTTATGAGAAAATAAAAATAAAAATAGGAGGAGTCTTACAGGCTCTGCTGTAAGAGATGTGTAGGCATGTTTACAATAAAAGTAGGGCTAGTTAAATATTTCATTTTGCCTCTTTAAGACAGACCCAACGTCCCCACACATACATACACATGTTTTCACACTGTCCTCCACCTGTTGCTGAACATGCCTCGCACCTGTTTGCCTTCAGGGAAAAGCCATCTGCCCCGACTCGCCCCTCGGTCTACGCCGTCATCACGAGTGTAAACACACTTCACCACAACACTCGTTTTATCAGCACAGTTCACACGCTTAACATCCATTCATCATCAGCTCGAACAGCGAGAGCACCGACAACACCGCACTTCTCAAATCAGGCCCAAATTAACTCCAGCGCGCGACAACGCTTTATCTGCTCCTGTTATCCAGGCGCTCTGAAGGTGCCGCGCATGTGCGGCCTAATTAGTTAACCTGTAGATGGAGTTTTTACTTTTCTAAGGGTCGATGTTGCCTTTTTAATGACTTTCTTCTTTCGCAACGAAGCATTAAATGAGAGAGATTAATTTAATTTACCAAAAAAAAAGGCTTAATGGGATTTCAGGTCCGCCGAGAGACGGCGAGGCGTGCGTAGGTGTCTCGCACATCTCGGCGTGGCGCCGCTTAAAATACATTATGAAAATGACGGTTGACTTAACTGCGGCGTATATGAGGTCGCGACCTTGTCAAGAGCGAGTCTGTTCTCACTGTAGCGCCTGAGCTAATGTGGACTTTCGGAGACGACGGCGAGTCCACGGAATCTTCAGATTCAGCAGCGGAACATCTTGTGTTCATACGCTGAGTAAAATGTCAAATAAATTATTAAAATGTTAATTATTTTCCAGAGTAAAAATGTCAATTAAAACACTTGAAGTGATAAAAAGGCTTTTGTCAGCAAAGTGATGGAAAAATTACAAATGTAGAAAAAACTGGGCAAATATGCTAACATCGACATTTTCTACCATATAGAACAGAAGTTTTACTCATTTTATTAGAAACCTTGTGCTTCCACTTATTGGCCACTATATCAGAAACACTTACCTTGTACTTCCACTCACTGGCCACTTTATTGGAAACATGCACCTTCTATATCCACTCACTGGCCACTTTATTAGAAACACTTACCTTGTACTTCCACTCACTGGCCACTTTATTGGAAACACCCACCTTGTGCTTCCTCTCACTGGCCACTTTATCAGAAACACCTACCTTCTATATCCACTCACTGGCCACTTTATTAGAAACACTTACCTTGTACTTCCACTCACTGGCCACTTTATTAGAAACACCTACCTTGTGCTTCCACTCACTGGCCACTTTATTAGAAACACCTACCTTGTGCTTCCACTCATTGGCCACCTTATTAGAAACACCTACCTTCTATATCCACTCACTGGCCACTTTATTAGAAACACTTACCTTGTGTTTCCACTCACTGGCCACTTTATCAGAAATACCTTCCTTGTGCTTCCTCTAACTGGCCACTTTATTAGAAACACCTATCTTGGGTTTTCACTCATTGGCCACTTTATTAGAAACACCTAGCTCCTATATCCACTCACTGGCCACTTTACTAGAAACGCTTACCTTGTACTTCCACTCACTGGCCACTTTATTGGAAACACCCACCTTGTGCTTCCTCTCACTGGCCACTTTATTAGAAACACTTACCTTGTACTTCCACTCACTGGCCACTTTATTAGAAACACCTACCTTTCTATATCCACTCTCTGGCCACTTTATCAGAAACACCCACCTCGTTCAGAGTGGAAGTAAAGGTGGGTGTTTCTAATAAAGTGGACAGTGACACAAATGCTGCGCGCTGCACTTGCTGCTCTCTTGAAGACGACACTGCGTTCGTGCTGACGGGACGAGTTCGCTTCTCTCCCCGTCTCTTCTGATGTTTCCCATGATTCAGCAGGAGCCTGTCACTCTGTCACGGGCGCATGGGGACAGCTGCACGCTGGCCGCTAAACGGCAGCTTAAAGCGCTGTTGAGCTTTTCTTTTGTCCAGTCTTCCTGCTGTCAGTGGGGAAGGACAGTTTCCCGAAAGCTGGTTTGAGAGGTGATTCTCTCGAATGTGTCACGGAGAAAGATTAGCGTTTGGGCTGTTTTACTGCAGCAGCACTTCAGCTGAATCTTCCTGGTGTTGGAATCGGTGATGATGCGTTGGTGGGAGGGAAATCAGAATCTCTGCTGGGTGTAATCAAAGTGACATTGTATTTATGACTTCAAAAGAGAAGAGCGTAACATAAATATTCATATTTGAGATGTACAGAACATTTATTAATGTCCAGTATAGCCACAACTATCATAACCTCACTTGGGCCACAACTCAATCACCACTCAACTCAACCCCATCTGAATTCCTGTTCCTAATGACCGATATATTTCACCATATTTCTCTCCTCTCGATTTAAACTGGACGGATGGATCCTCCAACCAATCACAAGGCTGCGTCTCTGGCCCCGCCCACACAGAACAGTTTCAGTGTCAGAGAAGCTTAGTGAGCTAAAGCTAAGCCCGCATAACCAAAAGCTAGTGAGCTAGACCACCTGTCTGTCGCTGCCTGTCGCCGTTCACTCGTTTATCTACACCAACATCGTTCGCTCGTCCGTTCCTTCATTCACACGTTGCTTCATCTGTCCATTCGTTTGTCCATCTGTCCGTCTGAACATCTGTTCGTCCATCCCTTCACTCCTTGCTTCTTCTGTCGTTTGTCTTTCTCTCTGTCCATCTGGACATCTGTTCGTCCATTCCGTTGCATGTTGCTTCATTCAAGCTGCCCATTAGCCACGCCCACACAGCTCTCAGATAGGTCTGATCAGTGCTTTTTAAAGTTGTATCATATTTATATCTTTCAATTTTCATTCAAGCTTTGCTGAATGTTTCATGTAACACCCAGGTTGAGGTCTGGACTCTGGGGTGGTCAGTCCATCATTCAGCTTCTTTGTTTGATGTGTCCGTCTCCTTTTCTCACTGAGGTTCTTCTTGATCAGCTACACATCCTTTCAGACCCACAGCGCTGAGTCGTCTTCTCACAGTGGAAGGATGGACAGAAACACCTGTGGATGTTTTCAGATCTGATCAGCTTGATTTTCTCCTCTCTCTCAGAGATGAAAGCTTTAAGTGCTGTTTATCTGATGGGGGCAGTTTTGGGGTCGACCAGCTCTTCCAGGTGGTTGCTAGGAGTCTTGTTATCTCTACATGTCCTGAAAAATACATAACTTATTGGTACTTTGGGCAGTTTAGACTGTAAATTAAAACAAATCAAAGCTGGTTTCTCACATTTGCAATATTGTCCTGTACTTTTGTTCATTATTCATTCATAACAGTATGAAATATATATCGATATCAGTCTTCTCGCTAAAGCTAATCGTCTCTGACTCCTACCACTTGCCCTTTCTATATGAGGGATGATGGTGGGCCTGCAGTGCTTGACTCCAGGGACCACCCCCTACCAGTTTAAACTGATACTGGGGGGGGTTGGGGTCCAGACTCAAGGTCACTCTGATTTAACAAGAACCTGACACACTCGGTCTCTAATGTGCTCCCCTGTTTCTTCTCATGTTTCTCCTTCAGAGCAGTGCAGATGAACAGATGTTGTCTTCTCCAGTCAGCTTGAGCAGAGCCGTGTGGGACCGTCCAGGAGTTTTCGGCTTCCGGAGCAAGTGTGTGCTCGGACAGGTATTCCTACAGGTTTGGGGACCTCGTGGTTCCTTTTGGAGATTCTGTTACTTTACAATAAACTAAGGAAACTAAAGGGCTGGTCACTTATAGACTGACGGATAGACTTGCTTCACCCACCAGACGCTGTGGCTGGTTACCCACGGGCCAGTGCTTTCAGAAGAGTCCCATATAATTCACTTATTTAATTATATGATTAATTAATATCACTTTATTTGGTTTAATTAACCTGTGATGGACTGGCGACCTGTCCAGGGTGTATCCTGCCTTCCGCCCAATGACAGCTGGGATAGGCTCCAGCACCCCACCGTGACCCAGAAGGATAAGCGGTTTAGATGATGGATGGATGGTTTAATTAAACACTAAAGTAATGATCAGACACTCCATGTACTTATTCTACTGCTACTACATCCTTAAAAAAGATGGTTCTATAAGGGTTCTTTAGTCAAGGCAATGACTCTGCATAGAACTATAATTTCTAGAACCTTGTCTTTTGTTATTTACAGCCATGAGTTCTATAAAGAACCATTCGCATAATAAATAGTTCTAACAGCATCCAGTTTGTAACAATAGAAGAATCCTTTTTGGTGCTATATAGAACCACATGCTCCTAATACATACATAGGGTTCTATAAAGAACCATTCGCATACTAAAGGGTTTTTGGAATTTTGAAAAAGTTCTTCAGGCTGTTGGAGAATGTGTTGTATATGGTTCTAAATAGAACTTTTTTGAAAATAGTTCTTTATAGCGTCAAAGAGGGTTCTGCTATTGTGACAATGTCCAGCTTGTAATGATAGAAGAACCTTTTTGGTGCTATAAAGAACCATACACTCCTACATCTACTACATATTTTAAAAAGGTGCTCTTCAAGGGTTCTTTAGTAAAGTAAAGGCAGTGGTTCTATTTAGAACCATGAATTCTAGAACCTTGTCTTTTGTTATTTAGAGCTATGGGTTCTGTATACAACCATTCGCGTACTAAATAGTTATTAGAATTTAGAAAAGGTTCTTAAGATTGTTGTTATGTTGTATAACCACAGAAGTATGTTTATGTTGTATAACCACAGAAGAGCCCTTTTTGGTGCTACATAGAACCATGCAGTACTACTACATACTTTAAAAAGGCGGTTCTAAACGAAACTTTTTTGAAAATAGTTCTATATAGCATCAAAAAGGGTTCTGCTGTTGTTACATTGTCCAGGTTATAACCACAGAAAAACCCATTTTGGTGCCGTATAGAACCAAATACAACACATTCTACCTTAATCTGAAGAACCATTTCACCACGCAAAGAACCATTTATTATGTACATGGTTATATACAGAACTACGACTTATAGTTTTACTGTTATTGTTCATCTTCATCTTCATCTTCATATCATTCACACATTCATATCATTCATACTCATATATATATACACACACACACATATATAATGTCTCAGTCATCAGGCAGTGAATTCATAACCATTTCATGTAGGAACTTTCTGTGAGGGAGCTTTTAGAGGTGGACGTCTGGTTCCTGTCACCACCACTGTGAACAGTTCTGACTCGGTAAGTTTATCTAGGACAGAGCGTTTCACACCAAACCACTCTGAACCGCTCTGAACCGCTCTGAGCTACTCGAACGGCTCTGTTTACATCTTAACCACTTAATTATACAGATTTCTGATGTTGGCGAATCAGTGTAGGTGTTACAGTATGAAACACATTGTTATTGTGGATAATAAAACTTGCTCATTTGTATCATAACCATGTTAAAAAGCTGTCTGTCCCCACCTGCAGTGCGTACGTCCCACCTGACGAGGCCAGCCCGACTACCACTGCTGTTTCATTACTGCTCTGAGCTGCTTCCCGAAGCATGTTTGCCGGGAGGATCCCAGGTGGGAGTTTCTGATCATTTAAAGACGTTTCCTTGCAGGGAAGAACGACGGTGCGTGGAGTGAAAGGTACCATGAGGAACCGTGAAGTGGAAAATGTAGCAGTCGGAAGAAATCCCAACAAAATTGCTCTCACCATGGTACTTATGAATACTTCATAAGAGAGCTTTTCATTTTTACAGTACATTTATGAAAGAAGGAGGGGGCTTTTACTGTACTGTACACGTTCTGTACGTTCTACAGCTACAGCCGGTATGAATTCTTCATGAGGCGGCCTGAAGATTATAGCAGGTCGTCATGAATTAAGAGGAGCATTTTCATTTTACGGTGCATTTCTGTGAAAATACAGTGACGATAACCTGCAGTAGAAGTGAATTAAACCACTGAGAGTGGACTGAGCTTCGTTCTGAAAGGGGTGACTGTAATGGGTGAGTGGAAGCTCACTCTGTAGCTGATAGCATGCATGCTAAGAGAATTAGCATGAGCTGTGTTTCTGTAAATCTTACAACTGAAGATAAACAAACAGCATCAACAACCATCAAATAACAAACGTCGCTCAGCGCCGCCCTCTAAAGGCGTCATTAACAAACATCAAATAAACAAACGTTGCTCAGCGCCGCCCTCTAAAGGCGTCATTAACAACCATCAAATAAACAAACGTCGCTCAGCGCCGCCCTCTAAAGGCGTCATTAACAAATATCAAATAAACAAACGTCGCTCAGCGCCGCCCTCTAAAGACGTCATTAACAACCATCAAATAAACAAACGTCGCTCAGCGCCGCCCTCTAAAGGCGTCATTAACAAATAACAAATCAATACAAACGTCGCTCAGCGCCGCCCTCTAAAGACGTCATTAACAAACATCAAATAAACAAACGTCGCTCAGCGCCGCCCTCTAAAGGCGTCATTAACAAACATCAAATAAACAAACGTCGCTCAGCGCCGCCCTCTAAAGCGTCATAACAACATCAAATAAACAAACGTCGCTCAGCGCCGCCCTCTAAAGGCGTCATTAACAACCATCAAATAAACAAACGTCGCTCAGCGCTGCCCTCTAAAGGCGTTATCAATGACCATCAAATAAACAAACGTTGCTCAGCGCCGCCCTCTAAAGGCGTCATTAACGACCATCAAATAAACAAACGTGGCTCAGCGCCGCCCTCTAAAGGCGTCATTAACAACCATCAAATAAACAAACGTCGCTCAGCGCCGCCCTCTAAAGGCGTCATCAACGACCATTAAACAAACAAACGCCGCTCAGCGCCGCCCTCTAAAGGCGTCATTAACAACGTCAAATAAACAAACGTCACTCAGCGCCGCCCTCTAAAGGCGTCATTAACAACGTCAAATAAACAAACGTCGCTCAGCGCCGCCCTCTAAAGGCGTCATTAAAAACCATCAAACAAACAAACGCTGCTCAGCGCCGCCCTCTAAAGGTGTCTTTAAAAAAGACTTGGAAAGTTTGTCCAGCCGTGGTCGATGATTAAGCCTGAAATAAATAAATAACTAATGAATTCACTGGTCTTGGACGAAAGGTCATCCACCTGGTTAAGGGGAGAAAGTAAATAAGCTGAGAGGTCACTGATCTCTGGCTTCACCTGCCCGACGGCCTGGCTGAGAAAGTGTGACTCCTGTCTGAAAGCAGAGTCTCCTGTAGACCCGTGATATGAGCCTGTGAGTCCGCACGGCGGAATTCCTGGAATTTCTACACGTTAGAGGGCCTGGAGGGAGGAAGCCGCATCAACATGTTTCTGTTTTTAATAATCATTTGTTGGCTCCAATGCTTATAAAAAAACAGCAGAGGTGCTTCTTGATGCCAACTATACGTTTCTGTGTGAAAGAGCTGCAGCGTAATTAACTTTTTAATGTTTATGCTCAGTAGTTCAGTCTCACAGTGTGATGAATGAGTGTCAGCTCAGGTCTTCAGTCTAAGGTTGCCAGATTCTGAATCTGTAAAACAGGTCTCTGATTCAGGGTTGCCAGTTTCTGAAATCTGTAAAACAGTTCTGAATCTACTAAAGGTTAAAATATATTAACTGTCTGTCGTCTTTTTGTTAACCTTGTCCAGTTCTGTGGAGGCTGTGTTGTTTTTTCAGGTATTACTCAGCATTTTGAGGAAAATGTATTGTGATTTGTTGTTTCTCTCTTCAGTTCACTGTAGAAACTCTAACCTTGGCTAATCTGTCCCGCTGTTGTGCTTAATAATCAATCCTGAAACAGCATGTAGGCCTGAGGCGATGGAGTAAATGGGGCATCAGCTGCAATCTGTACATTTAGCTGATATTGTTTGATTCTTACTGTCTGTAAAATTTGAAGCAATACATTTTAAGCTCTTGAGGATGAGAGAGCGGCGCTGTTCATCCAGCAGAGACAGACACGTGTTCCCCACACTGTGAGTGCTGTATTGATCATGAATGTTTCAGCTCTTCATCGCGGAGAATTCTGCTGCTGGGACAGAAACGGCCCCTCAGTGACTAAACATACATGTTCATCAATAACCCCATTAGATATCACCAGCGTGCTCATGGGTAGATACACTGTTACAGCAAAACACGGCCGGGCAGAATAAGCTATAGATCAAATAGGTACATCTGAAACTATTGATCACATAGGTACATCTGACACTATAGATCACCTGGGTACATCTGAAACTATAGATCACCTGGGTACATCTGAAACTATAGATCACCTGGGTACATCTGAAACTATAGATCACCTGGGTACATCTGAAACTATAGATCACCTAGGTACATCTGAAACTATAGATCACCTGGGTACATCTGAAACTATAGATCACCTGGGTACATCTGAAACTATAGATCACCTGAGTACATCTGAAACTATAGATTGCCTAGGTACATCTAAAGCTATAGATCACCTGGGTACATCTGAAGCTATAGATCACATAGGTACATCTGAAACTATAGATCACCTAGGTACATCTGAAACTATAGATCACATAGGTACATCTGAAACTATAGATCACCTAGGTACATCTGAAACTATGGATGACCTAGGTACATCTGACACTATAGATCACATAGGTACATCTGAAACTATAGATCACCTGGGTACATCTAAAACTATAGATCACCTAGGTACATCTGACACTATAGATCACATAGGTACATCTGAAACTATAGATCACCTGGGTACATCTGAAACTATAGATCACCTGGGTACATCTAAAACTATAGATCACCTAGGTACATCTGAAACTATAGATCACCTGGGTACATCTGAAACTATAGATCACCTAGCTACATCTGAAACTATAGATCACCTGGGTACATCTGAAA
Organism: Colossoma macropomum; assembly: GCF_904425465.1. Taxonomy (NCBI): domain Eukaryota; kingdom Metazoa; phylum Chordata; class Actinopteri; order Characiformes; family Serrasalmidae; genus Colossoma; species Colossoma macropomum. The sequence goes on from NW_023495344.1 coordinate 192,766, forward strand.
CTATAGATCACATAGGTACATCTGAAACTATAGATCACCTGGGTACATCTGACACTATAGATCACATAGGTACATCTGACACTATAGATCACATAGGTACATCTGAAACTATAGATCACCTGGGTACATCTGAAACTTTAGATCACCTGGGTACATCTGACACTATAGATCACCTGCGTACATCTAAAACTATAGATCACCTAGGTACATCTGAAACTATAGATCACCTGGGTACATCTGAAACTATAGATCACCTGGGTGCATCTGAAACTATAGATCACATAGGTACATCTGAAACTATAGATCACCTAGGTACATCTGACACTATAGATCACATAGGTACATCTGACACTATAGATCACATAGGTACATCTGAAACTATAGATCACCTAGGTACATCTAAAACTATAGATGACCTGGGTACATCTGAAACAACAGATCACCTTGGGCAGTGGTTCCCAGCCCAGTCCTCAGGGCCCACCAAATAGTTCACATTTTTCCTTCATCCCTAGGTGTTGCGAGGTTGGGAGTTGGAAGCAAAAATGTGGACCGCCTGGGGGACCCTCAGGATCGAGCTGGGAACGTCTGCAATTAAGGAAAACAGTGTTATGTTATATAAGCTGTACAGATCCAGTATTTTTCCACAACATCCACTGTATTCAGTGCCTGTTCAGAAGCACCGTGTCTGAATGAGGCTGGATTTCTCCTTGGAAAGTTAAAGCAACCCAAAGGCTAAATTAACAAGGAGCGCTGCTCTGGAGGCAGTTCAGTTTGTGTCCTCTAAACATCAGATTATTCAGCACTGTCCTCAGCCTCCTCTTCTGTAGAGAACTCAGTGTGCTTTTAAAAAGAGGTGGAGGACCCGGCTGCATCTTTAAAGAATCCACATCATTACGGTATAAAGCCTGCAGTGACACACTCCTCTACTTGGAAACCTCTCTTGCTGATGTTCACAATTTGAGCTGATAAATTGTCCAGCGACAAACTAGCTGCAGTCTGTAACTGTACCTTTACAGTGGATATACAGACGTTTCTAATAAAGTGGCCAGCAAGTGGAAGCACAAGGTAGGTCTTTCAAATAAAGTGGCTAATGAGTGGAAGCACAAGGTGTTTCTAATAAATCGGCCAGTGAGTGGAAGTACAAAGTAGGTGTTTCTAATAAAGTGGCCAGTAAGTGGATGTAAGGGTAGTGTGGGGTTTCTAATAAAGTGAATGGGGAGTGTATAATAAAATTTCTCCCCCTTTTCTGTCGCTATGGGGACCTGTTTGTAACCCCTCTGTCCTGCTTTGGTGAAAACACATTTGCTGAGTCGGCAGCTTGTCCTCCCTTGAGCCTCATTACAGCCGACTGCTCTCATTGTCCGTGAGCACAGTCTTGCAGATACCCAGTCGGAGGGTAATGGAATGGGGGGATTGTTATTGTTGGCCTGTGGACGAGTGTTCGCACACGACACGGACTAATCCTCCCATCACTCTGGACCACAAAAGCCAGGAATCTTCAAAAATAGCTCCTCATTTGCATGGAGTGCTGCTCGGCCCGAGCCCAGTGGACTCGTAGGCTTTGTTGGTATTTTTAGATGAAGCTCTTTGCTCTCAGAAATGGGAACCAGATAAAGATACTCTCTCTCTGTGTCTTTTCTCTGTGTCTCTCTCTCTTTGCTGTCCCTCCCTCCCTTCAGACTCTCGCCCTCCTTGGGGTAATTAAGACATATGGGACTTATATTCCTTCACTGTTTGTCCGAGGTAAACAGACACGCTTTCGGATCAGTCCTCCTTTCAGGTTGACGGCCAAGGCCGGGTTTAACCTCCGTTTTCCCATTAGAATAATTTCTGACCCAGATTTTGAAGTTTATGACTTGCGTGTGCAGAACTTGAAACCCCGTCTCATTTGGCACTGCTGATCCCCGACCAAGACTGATGGATCAACTCTGAGCAAATCGTCTCCGACAGAGCGGCCCATGAGGAAACGGTTACGTGATTATAGGAACGGTGGGGGGTGGGCAAACGGGACGGGTGGCCTATTTCTTAGGCAAACAGAGCTCTCCCAGAAAACCAAACGATCCGCTCGGGGAAATGCTCACTTGTGTGGGGATATCCTAATTTTGTTTATTGTGCACTGCGGAAGTTAATTATAGGATGAATAAATTAAACCAGAAAACTGATGAAGACTGAAAAGACTTATAGTTAAAAGACACTATAGATCACCATCAGAAAATACGGACCACTTAGGTATGTTTAAAACGGTAGATCACTTAGGTACATTTGAAGCCATGGATCACCTAGGTACGCTCAAATCGATAGATCACCTAGGTACATTCAAAATGATAGGTCATCTATGTATAATTGAAATTATAGATCAACTAGGTACATTTGAAGCCATAGATCACCTAGGTACATTCAAAACCATAGATCATCTAAGTACATTTGAAGCTATAGATCACCTGGGTACATTCACAACGATAGATCACCTAGGTACAATTAAAAACAATAGATCATCTAATTGAAATTATAGATCACCTAGGTACATTTGAAAATATAGACCATGTATGTTTAAAAGAGTAGATCACCTAGGTACATCTGAAGCTATAGATCACCTAGGTACATTTGAAAATATAGACCATGTATGTTTAAAAGAGTAGATCATCTAAGTACATCTGAAGCCACAGATCACCTAGGTACAGTTGAAAATATAGACCACTTAGGTATGTTTGAAACGGTGGCTCAACTAGGTACATTTTCTAGATGCAATAAAACTAGCAGACCTCTTAATTTATTTTAAATATAGTGCAATACAGTTTAATAATAATAATAATAATAATAATAATAATAATACATTGTGGTGAAAAAGGGCCTTTCATTCTGTTCAGCTCTAGTGGATCAAACACAGCAGGGTTTTTGCATTACACAACATCAGTCACAATAAAATGGGTATTACTGTTAAATAAATAAAACGTGAATAAAAAGTCTTAGCAGCTCCTCCAGTCCTGGCAGCAGTCAAGCTAAACTATGCTGCGTTGCAGCGGAATCACGGCAGTGCCCTTGTTTGGTAATGCCCCAGATTTACGATACGCACTCTCATCCTCCAGGACCCTCCGAATCCACATTAGGCTGATGGAGTTCAAAGAAACAAATTTGTGTATAAGTCGAGACGCTCTCCTGCTCTGGTCCCCCTCTTAAGACTCCCGCAATCCTCTCCGAAGTGTATTTGTCTTTTCCAGACTCAATTCCCCTTCAGATAAGACTCGGCGCTCGCTCGAGTGGGACAAAGTATGGGGGGGGGATGGCGTGGCATAAACTATGGAGCGAGCTGGATTACGGCTGAAGTTTCAGCAGGATTAAGTCCCCCCAAAGCGCCGTGGAAAGGCCAGGTCAGGATAGACCCTCCTGTAGTGAGCTGGACTCTTCTGCAGGGCACAGTCTGGTCAGAGCCACACACACATACCCCGCTGTGACATGGTGGGAACACACAGGAAGCACCGCTGGGGCCAAACTCAGAGATGTCAGGTACAATCTCACGTTTTAAGCACACCTTCCTGAACGATGAAGCCGCACAGCGTGAGGAGTGTCGAGCGTAAACTTTCTGACCACTCGGAAGTTTTGAAAACAAATGTGCTTACAAATGAATATACAAAATCATTCGACAACATTAAATGTCCAGAAGTATCTAGACCGAAAATTCAGCTAGTTTAATGTTAGTGCACAATGTTGCCTCAGGGCAACAATTTTCCTCACTTAACGATGGAATGATGTGTATGTATTGACACAATTTAAT
>NW_023495345.1:0-73715 GCF_904425465.1 Colossoma macropomum
TAATTTAATGTAATGATTTATATGGTACTCTTATGAAGAATATATCTAATGTGGTACATTTCAAACTGCTGCTGCACTCAGCACTTTAATATAAGACACACTTTGCACTATGTAAGGTTTACAGGTATGACTGTGTGTGTCTTTGTGTGTGTGTGTGTGTGTGTGTGTGTGTGTGTGTGTGTGTGTATGAGTGAGTCATGGTAGGAATGCGTGTTTTATTTTTTTTATGATATTTTATTTACTACATGTAAATGTTTGTCTGATGCTGTGCACTATGAGCTCCTGTAATCAAAACTAAATTCCTTGTATGTGTAAGTATACCTGGCCAATACAGCTTGATTCTGATTCATATAATATACATATATGGTGACAAATTTCAGGTTCACTTAGACATTCACTTCAACATTCTGAAGATTACAGAATATACAGCAGTTTGCTGACCTTCATACATCAGGCAAGTGTTATAAATAATAGCTACATGCCTGAAAATATCCATTTCCACCATTGCAGTAATAATTAATAAGTTTAAAATATCCAGAGCTGTAATGAACTGACCTGGAAGGGGATGCAAGTGTGTTTTGCTCTCACACTCAGTGATGAGAGGTTCACCATTAGATATGCCAAAGATGGTAGCTTTTAGGGTTATCAATTCTCTTAAACTACAATTACATGTATGATTCTATTTTTCCACAAATGTTTTGAGAAATTGCTAACTATTCATTCAATAAAAATAATTCCTGCAAAAGGGGTGTTGTGTCATTCTGTCAAAAACATATGTGGCAAAATTATTGCCACCTTTGAAGAATAGTACAAACAAAACCAAAGGGATGTGTCAAAAACTATTGATGACATTGCTTTTAGTGTCTAGAAACTTTATTGTTGTCTTTGACCATTTCCTGTTTCACCAGAGTATAAATATGAGGTAAAACACAGGTAAAATCTGTTTGTCAGTCATCAACATGGGTAAAACTCAAGAGCTCTCAGCTCAAATGGGAGAAAAGCTGTTGAGCTGCATAGACTGAGGAATGGCTACAAAAAATAGGTCAGCAGTTGAAATTACCAGTAAGCATGATCAACACATAGTAAAGAAGCTTCAAAAGCATTGAACTGTTGAAAATTTGCCAGTAAGGAGACGCAAAATCAACAGTGAGATGCCACCTTCATGCTCAGGAGCTTTTTGGAAGAGTTCCACAAAAGATGCCCTTCCTGAGACCAAGACACAAATCCAAGCATCTGGACTCTGCCAAGCAACATTGGAATCGTGTGTTGTGGTCAGATGAGACAAAAAATTGAGCTTTCTGGCCATGCATACCATAATCATGATTGCCAAAAAAGGGACAAAGTACAAAGAACGGCTCCTAAAATATGGTGGTGGCTCTTTGATGTTGTATGGCTTCAAGTGGTCCAGGGGCTCTTGTTAAGGTCAGTGGCACAATTGCATTCAATACTACAACATTTTAACTGAAAATCTGGTGGCCTCTGCCAGAAGGCTGAAACTGGGCTGTGCTTAGCTTGAAGTACACATCAAAATTGACAAAGAAATGGTTGCAGCAACACAAAATCAGTGTTTTGCAGTGGCTCTCTCGGTCTCAGACTCCAGACCCAGCTGAAAATCTGTGGTCTCAACTGAAGGGGACTGTCCACAAGAGAAAAAAAAAATCTCAATGAGTTGGAAATGTTCTGCATGGAAGAGTGGTCCAAGACTTGTGGTGCCATTCTCGTCAGGGAAGGGTCCAACAAATACTGAAATTTGGGTGGCCAATATTTTTGGAATCTGCATTTTTATGAAAATCTGTGTTACTGAAATGAAACTTACTTTGTTCCAAAAATTGTTTTGACAATAAAAGCATAAGGCTCACTCATTCGTTGAAGCCCAAAATATCACTCATTGCACATGTGGTTCTTTTTATATTGTAGCATGTTGCTGCCAGCTCGTTTGGCTGTGGACAAATAGGAGAGAGATACAAAGTAAGAGAGACTTAAAACATGTAAGTTGTCATTGATGTGGCTGAAACACTCTACATATGTGCTTGTTGGGCTATTCTGTGCTGGGTTATGGAGTACTTTGTGCAGTGTTAAAGCCTACCGTTGTGTTGAGGTGTGTGGCTATTGATGATCTACCTGCTATCCCAGCCACTCAGGAGGTGGGCGGCGGAGTTTCTCTGCTGCACGTTCAATAAAAGAGCCTTCCTTTTAAAGCACTATGTCTTTCAATGTGTCAAAGTCTTTAGATATCTAAATATTGTAGGTGGAACTATTGACATCATCAAACAGAACAATACCAGTGTGTTTTTGAGCGAAGACAGCAGCACCACACTGTCTGTGGTATCAACAAAAACCTGGATCAACACCAGAGTTTCTGTTATTGATTACTGTATCTACTGATCATGTCACTAAGGCTGAAACATCTCACACACAACCATCTATCACACTTCATAAATGGATCAGAAGGTTGATCTGGTGATCTAGTCTGCACTCTGGCTGTTGGCTTCACTTGGACTTCCTTAACCTTCAAGCCTTTAATCTGCTTTGTCATCTGTTTTGGGAGAACAACCATCATCTTCCTGAAGATGATATTGCTTTCCTAAAGTTTTTAAATGTTTGCCTGTCCTGAGTCTAATCAGTTGTGAACATACAAGAACATTTCTGGAACAATTTCCTGACATTAGGTTGTTAATACTCTACAAGGCCTTAAGGCAGCCTGTTTAAATGCTTCTTAATGCTATTAAATTCAGGCATCTTTTAAACATACTTTTTTCGGAATATTCTGATGCAGCACATTATCTACAATACGAAAATGAACATTAGGCTTAATTAGCATTGATTATTTATGATTAATTTGTGTACATCACCTCTAAACTATATCTAATGAAAAAAATACCTTACCTATTGTGTTTAATGTTCTTTCAACAATTGCTCTTCAACAGAACCAGGAGCAAAGGAAATAGAAATAGCTTTTAAAATGTATTTTTCATTACACGTTTTAACTTAAAGGTTATTTCAGAATGCTATTTCCAAACAATGCTGTACTCACAAATTCAATACTCCCTCACTGTGTACAAATACCCCTTATTTCCTTTACACACAGTCAAAAGTTTGCTTTACTAGCTTTGCACTGGAGCAACAAGGCTAATATGGCTAAAAAGTAATGGAAAGCCTCTAACTAGCATCTTGCAAACTGCGGGTATTTTCTGTAATGTCTTCTGAGACATGAAGTGTGGTCTAAAAATAAAATAAAATAAATAAAAAATTCCTTAGCAACAAACTTTTGTCCCCATGTCTACTCCACTGTATTGTGCACCTAAAAATTACATGTCTGATATTTTGAAATATAATTGTTTGCAAGGAACGGCAACAGCATTTGAAAGGAGAAGTAATATGGTGTTTTACATGAATGTTAGAAATAAAATGTTTTACACTTCAATTATTGAACCATATACAGTACTGTGCAAAAGTCAGTGAACACTCATTTGTTTATTTTCCAGTCAAAACAACCATTGAGTACTGTTTATCTCATTTATCAGCTGAAAACATAATTTTTTAAAGGAAATTACACAGAAGCCTCAATAAATTAACATAATACAATATTTTTTTAGTTGGCCCACTTTTTGTCATTAGCTTCTGCTCTTTTCAGGAAACTTATTTTTCAGTTTTTTTTTTTTAAATCTGCAAGGATATTTTTTCACACCTCTAAAGTTCTAAAGTCGTATTTTTACTATATATAATAAAAATATATATTAATATGCATGACTTTACCATTACCTTTGCCATTGGATTGTCTTATGCATAACCTCCTGAAAAATGAATGACTTTTACTTAATGGCCATTTTAACTAGGGACTTCAATGCAAATGAGTTGAGTTTTTCTTAGGTTATAGAAGTGTGTGATAAAGCTTTGGGTCGTGCTGCTCGGGCCCTGGCCATTTAAGGTGTTAGCTGGAAATTAAACCAATGAAATTTGGTCTTTGTATTTTGAACATTGCTGAACAACATCAGCACTCAGAAAATGGGGGCAAGTTGTGGTCAAGGAGGCGGAGCACAATGACACTACCGTTTTTTAGCTTTTTTATTTTCTTTCATTGCCATGCTGTTAGTCTGGCACTCAACACAAAGGATCCCCCATCATGCTACTGTTTGCTCATTTTATTTTGATACTGCTTGTAGGTGAGTGAGTATGAAACATACATACTGCATTTGCTACATTTAAAAAAATACTTTGTACTTTATTACAACACATACTCAATATTTTGTACCTCGAAAAAAACAAAAAACAAACTAACAAACAAACAAACAAAAAAACAGACAAAGTCTGTGAAAGTGGTTTTAGATTTAAAGATGTTGCTTGTTTTCTTCTTCTTTTATATCAGGTGGAGTTTATTCAATCAATCCAGTGGAAACTGAAAAGCAGGTTTCAGTGGGTGACAGTGTTTCCCTCTCCTGCAGCTACAGCAGCAGCAATGTTTACCTTTATTGGTATCGCCAATATCCCTCATCTAAACTGGACCTTCTCCTGTATATGTATGAAACGGGGAGTGTGAGTGGTTCTCCACCACCTGGCTTCTCTGCTAAGGTTGAAAACAAAACAGTGAATCTGATAATCTCCTCTGCTGCAGTATCTGACTCTGCACTCTACTACTGTGCCATGGAGCCCACAGTGACAGGAAACCCAGCTACACTGCACAAAAACTCACTGTGTGATAAACTGGAGTTTTTTTGTACTGGGTTTCCTGCCAGGTGATGGTCTTTTTCTCAGCCAAATGCACAAATGTGGTTAATAAATTAAGAGTTCAGACCACATTAATAAATTATTTTGTACTTATAGGTGAGAAAATATGACAAATATTAATAATATTAATAAAGAGGGGACATAGATCTGTTCAGTGTTTAGCTGGAGTTCTGGACTGCTTCTTTTAGGCAATTCTTGTAATTGTCTATCGGTTTCCTACATCAACTTGGAGAAACTGTTTACTTCTCTTTACAGAGCCCCTTCAGCTACAGGATGATTGAAGGTCATCTTGCATGTATTGCCTGCTAAAAGTGTTCCACACCATTTCTTATAGAGTTTAGAACTGGGCTTTGACTTGTCCATCTTCTGCAATAGACATTCTTTTTTTGCAAGCTCGACTTAGAGTTCAGTGTTCTGACAAATGCCCTTAATGTGGAATTAATGGTTGACTCTATGAGCCCTAATGCAAAGAACAACAACTTATTTTGAGTATTGCTATGTATTGCAATTGACTCCTTGAGCAGTTGTTTCCACTAGAAACAGCCTAAAGACAACAGTGAGTTTACCTCCTCTTACAATAATATGTTCCCTTCAGTTCTTTAGACAAGAATTCCATCTGGTTTGTTTCCAATCACTACTAAGGACATTTGGGTCTCTTGTCTAAGGGGATGAAGCTTGTTAAGATGTACAGACTCACCCATGTTAATCTGAATTGTGTACTGTTTTAAGCATTATTTCTCAGAACAAATTATCTGCCAATGGAAAAAGATATGATGAAATTAACATTTAGTTTTTTTTTCATTTGCCTCCTCTAAATCTGAAATCATCATAGTTAAGATTTCATTGCAAAACACGTATAACTGTTACAAAAAGATGTAATGATGTAAGTCTACCAGAAGAGGGCAGGTTTAATCTAGATTTGCTGGATTAAGGTGAGGAGGAAGCTGAAATGAGGGACCAAGGACAACAACTATATAAAGTCTGAGACTCTAGTTTAATTATTATATACTCAGATGATCTGTGGCCTCTATTTCTCCTTTTAATATATTCAGCACATACAACATTTTCAGCACAGCTCAGTAAGTTTCTTAGGGAAACTTCCATAAGAACTGTTTTATTCTCCTGAGCTGGATTCCTTTGAACAAAGTAGGAGGAGTCTTTACATGCTTGAAAAGTAGCACCTAAATCACTCCTCATTATCTGAACACTGGAACCACCATGATGTTTCTGTGCTCTCTGACTGTCTTTATGATCGTGCTAGGTATGTGTTATTAACTACAATTATAACTGTGTGGTTATGGTGATGGGTGTGGTATGCCAATAAAAAAGTTTGTCTGAGTAGCAGTTCATCTTTTAATAAATAAATAAATAAATAAATAAAATAATAATAATAATAAACAAAAATATGTTTTTATTTCTTCACAGAGAACTGTGTTTCACAGTCAATAGCACCACTAGACAACAAAACACAGATTTATGCCCTTGAAGATGAGACAGTTGTTCTCTCATGCAAGTATGAGTCTGACGGTTATGTACAAAATCTGCAGTGGTATCGTCAGTATCCTGGATCCAGACCAGAGTATTTACTGATGATCATTCCAGCACCAAAAGCAGTGAGCCATGCAACCTCACGTTTTCCACGATTGGATGCTTTAGAATATGAAAAAGTAACAAATCTTACAATCTCCTCTGCTGCAGTATCAGACTCTGCACTCTACTACTGTGCTCTGAGGCCCACAGTGACAGGAAACCCAGCTACACTGTACAAAAACTCATTGCAGGGTGAGGGTCATTTTGTTTAGGGTTTCCTTTCAGCTGTGCGTTCTCTTTTTCAAAAAACAAACAAACAAACAAAAAAACAAACAAAAACATTTCTTTGTATATCACTTATACTTTGTTAAACCCCTTTTACCCTGTTCTTCAATGGCAGGACCACCACAGAGCACATATTATTTAGGTGGTGGATTGTTCTCAGCACTGTAGTGGCACTAGTGGATCAGACACAGCAGTGCTGCTGGAGTTTTAAACACTGTGTCCACTCACTGTCCACTCTGTTAGACACTCCTACCTTGTCAGTCCACCTTGTAGATGTAAAGTCAGAGACAGTGGCTCATCTGTTGCTGCACAGTTTGTGTTAGTCATCCTCTAGTCCTTCATCAGTGGTCACAGGACGCTGCCCACAGGACGGTGTAGGCTGGATATTTTTGGTTGGTGGACTAGCAGTGGTCCAGCAGTGACAGTGAGGTGTTTGATCCACTCATACCAGCGCAACACACTAACACACTACCACCAAGTCAGTGTCACTGCAGTGCTGAGAATGATCCACCATTCCTGGTGGTGCATTTGTGGGGGTCCTGATAAGATGCTTGTTTGCTAATCACAGGTATAACTTTTATGCCTAACTGAAGCAGCCATGAAGTCAAATTCTAGACTTTTTTCAAGGCTATGGTAACTGCATTATACAAAATAGTTCATTGCGTGTCAAAGGTTTGCTGCATCTCGTGCCAGTTAGAGATTCATTTTAAGATCTTCATTTGATTCTTTCTGCTGCAACTGGAGTCTCTAGTGTGGTGTACAGCAGTGCTTAAACAGCTAACTTCATCAACTTACCTAACCATGCTTTAAAACATGGAAAAAAAGTAGACACATGACTTCAATCAGAATGGATGAGTTCAGAAAAGCTGTAGGATGTCTGCAAACATTCCTGTACCTTTAAAACTCTAGTTAAAACCAAAGTGGGTAGTTGTTTTTTTCATTTATTTAGTTATTATTTCATTTATTTAGTTGTCATTCTCTGCTGTGTGTTTGGTAGCCTCCTTTTGTGATAAATCCATGCCTTGAACACACTATAAGTAGAGGCAGAGATAGCAATGTAGCAAGTGTTTCCAACAGAAGCAGACTGCAGTTCCATTCTTCCACAGCTGAGGTCTTACATCTCCAGGCAGAGAGATGTAACACGTTGTGGTGGGTTTTACAGGTGAGTCTAAAGGAAGCAGGTCACAAACCCCTAATTATATGTATGAATGCTTGTGGCTTAATAAGGTTGAGAAACACTTCTACTCTGTGCTTTCCTCCCAAACCCTCCCAGGCTGACATTTTATACTTTTTTTAACTTAAGCTGTTAAATGTTTATCCATCAGTGTGACTAAGCAAACTCTGTAATTTAATCAATGTGCAAGTTTCACTCTTGATGAAATTGCTTTTTTTGTTTTGGTAGCATCAATTGGCGAGATGCCAGTAGTAGTTAAACATACAGTAGGTTTGCTTAGTAACCCAGGTTGCCTAGCAACCATCATTGTTACATATCGCTGCTGTCGGAACAAAACCTTATATCTCCAAAATGACACAATTTACGCACAATGTAAAGGGCAACAGGCTGCACCAACAAGGATTAAAAGAGAGTTTAGAACTAAAGACTTGTTAATCTAGGTTTTGTTTTAAATCCAGTTGTGTTGAACCATTTAATTTCACATATAGATTAACCAATCTGTGATTAAGGACTTAATCTGCAATTAAAACTTTAACCAGTTATCAATTTTGGCTGTCCGCCATAATAGATTTGGCAGTAGGCTGTAAAAATGTTAGTCAAATTTTAGTGACGCGCAAAAAAATGCAAGTGATACTAACGCCCCCTTGTGGAGAGAATTGCTAACCATGAGTGAGTGAGTTATAAAAAAATTTTGTATTATATGGGGGGGGGGTATAGTTTTACTCAGAGAGAGAGATTTTCTGTTCACTTTAAACACACATTTTGTAAGTTTAAACCACTGAAATTGGAAGTTTAAATTTTGTCTCTAAATGAAGTTTACATCTGAGTTTAAAGTAATAGTGCAGCAGGATTAAATGGAAGTTTACTGTAAAAGTAATCCAGGATTAAAATAATGGTTTAAATGCAATCATAATTGCCCTGCGATGGACTGGTGACCTGTCCACGATGTATCCTGCCTTACACCCAATGGCTGCTGGGATAGGCTCCAGCTCCCCCCTTGACCCAGAAGGATAAGCGGCTTAGAAGATGTGTGTGTGTGTGTGTGTGTGTGTGTGTGTGTGTGTGTGTAATCATAATTATTTTTAAAGTAAGTTTAAAGATTGGTGCAACATGATTAATAGATAAACCTTGATTTAGGCCAAGTTACTGTTTACAGTCCAAGCAATCCCAAACACATTCAATGATGTTGTGATCCAGAGTCAAAGGTGGTCAGTCTGTTGTTCTGACAACAGCAGCACCTTCTTTATTTGATTGCAATTTTTGTTTATTTATTTATATTAATATTATAGACTTCAGTCAGGAGGGAACTCCTGTTTAACCCCTTCCTTATGCAAGTGCATCCTCTTATATCTACTCTACTCACACATATCTCATTAAGAATAAATAACTTGGACTTAAAGGCTGCTTTAACTAGATATTAAACAAATGAAAGGTGAACTCAGACTTTTGAACATTACTGTGTTACTGTATTATCATAAACATTCAGGAAATGGGAGACATTGTGGTCTAGGAGGTGGAGCACCCTGATACTGTTGAAATGCTTTCTTCCAGTATTTTAAATGTATCCTTCAGCTCTTAGTCGGCGACTAAACACAGAGGATCTTCCATCATGCTGCCATTTGCACATTTTATTTTGATTGTGCTTGTAGGTGAGTGAGTATGAAATACATATATTACAATTGATATGCCTTTAGAAATACTTCATAACACTACATACTTAACAATTTACACCTCCAAAACAAAATAGCAAAAGAAAGTCTGTATAATCTGTTACAGTGGTTTTAGATTTAGAGTCCTGGCTTAATTTTAAAATGTTTTTCTCTTTTTTATCAGGTGGAGTTTATTCAATCAGTCCACTGGAAACTGAAAAGCAGGTTTTAGTGGGTGACAGTGTTTCCCTCTCCTGCAGCTACAGCAGTGGTGTTGTGCTTTATTGGTATCGCCAATATCCCTTATCTAAACTGGACTTTCTCCTGTACATAAATGAATATGGGAGATTAAGTAGTTCTCAACAACCTGGCTTCTCTGCTAAGGTTAAGGATAAAATAGTGGATCTATTGATCTTCTCTGCTGCAGTATCAGACTCTGCACTCTACTACTGTGCTCTGGAGCCCACAGTGACAGGAAACCCAGCTACACTGTACAAAAACTCACTGTGTGATAAGGTGAAGTGGTTTTGTATTGGGTTTCCTGCCAGGTGCCTAATAAAATAGAATTTCTGAAACAATAACATGGACTGTGCAATAATTTTGCAGCTGCACCTTGGCAAATATTGAGCTGTGTTTTCTCACACAATATATCTGATCCTGAGGGCTGCAATGGTAACAATGGCCAAGTTCATTTAGTCATTCATCAACATTCTGGACATTACAGAATTCACATGAACTGAGATAAAAGTGTGCAGATCTTCATAAATCAGGCAATAGCTAGAACAAAATTAGCTACATGCCTTAAAATACTCATATCCACTGAAGTTTAAAACAACCAGAGCTGTATAAGGACAAGTATATCTTGCCCTCACACACACTGAGGAAGGTGATTAGAAGGGCAAACATTTCTCCAAGCATCACAATTGGAGACTTGCAGAAGATGGTAGCATTTTGGGGTCATCAAATCTCCAAAACCACAATTACACACCAACTCCTTGTTCACAAAGTATTTGGATGTTGTCCTGTAAGGGTCCTGACCACCAAAGAACAAGGTGAAATGAGCTAACAAAGTATGCAGAGAAACTGATGGACTGTAGTCTGTAATTGTAGAAGTACAAAGTGTTCCTGTATGGTAAGTGGAGCTGCAATTAAACTGTTAACCAGCCATTAATTCTGATTGCCCATCATGATGGATTTGGCAGTATCAATAAACAGCAGCAACATTACTCTCCACACTAATCGCTGTCTATTAGCTTAAAAACAAATAGGTGTCACCAGTAGTTTGAATGCTGTCAGAGGGACCAAATATAATCACATCAGATTTATTCTTATTTAGCTAGAGAAAGTTTTTAGCTAACCATAGTTTGACTTCTTCAATACGATCAAAAAAGCTGGTTATCTCCAGGTTTCAGTGGGTGTCATCTGCATAACAGTGGTAAGAAATGCCATATTTCTGAAAAATTGTGCCAAGTAGAAGCAATTATAAAGAAAATAAAATGGGCCCTAAGAGGGAACCTGGAAGTAAGCCAAATAAAATGGGAGCTGATGACACAATAAATCTTGCCATCTGAACAGCGAATGTACTATGTTTAGGGTAAGACAAAAACCAAGCCAAGGCTTTCCCCTGAATGCGATTTAGGCAATCCAAGAAAATATTATGGTCGATTGTATCAAATGCAGGGGTAAGATCAAGCATAATTAACATGACAGGGTTACCTGAGTCAAGTGAAAACAGTAAATCATTTGTCAATTTCAGAAGAGCTGACTCTGTACTATGATTCACCCTGAGACCTGACTGAAATGTGTCCAAAATGTCATTTTCACTTAAAAATGAAGACAACTGAGAAAAGACCACTTTCTCTAAAACTTTTAATTGTTTTTTATTCTTTTTTGTATAATCATCAATATTCAGGAAATGGGACACACTGTGATCTAAGAGGTGGAGCACATTGATACTTTTGTAGATGCTTTCTTCCTGAATTTAAAATGTGTCCTTCAGCTCTTGCCACTAAACACAGAGGATCTCCCATCATGCTGCCATTTGCACATTTTATTTTGATAGTGCTTGTAGGTGAGTATGAAATATACATACTACAATTGATACATCTTTAGAAATACTTTATATCACCACATACTTAACATTTTACACCTCAAAAACAAAATAGCAAAAGAAAGTCTGTATAATGTTACAGTGGTTTTAGATTTAGGTTCCTGTCTTGGTTTTAAAATGTTGTTCTCTTTTATATCAGGTGGAGTTTATTCAATCGATCCAGTGGAAACTGAAAAGCAGGTTTCAGTGGGTGACAGTGTTTCCCTCTCCTGCACATACAGCAGCAGTGATGTTTACCTTTATTGGTATCGCCAATATCCCTCATCTAAACTGAACCTTCTCCTGTATATGTATGAAACGGGGAGTGTGAGTGGTTCTCCACCACGTGGCTTCTCTGCTAAGGTTCAGAATAAAAGATTTGATCTGTTGATCTCCTATGCTAAATTATCAGACTCTGCACTTTACTACTGTGCTTGGAGGCCCACAGTGACAAGAAACCCAGCAACACTGTACAAAAACTGACTGTGTGATGAGGTGATGTGGTTTTGTATGGGGTTTCCTGCCAGGTGTTGCTCTCTTACTCAGCCAAATCCACAGAAAAATGTGGTTGATGAGTTTGAGTTCATGAGTTCATTATCAGCTTATTTTTGTACTGAGAGTGAGGAAGTATGACTACTATGACTAAAGGAGGGGACAGAGATCTATAAGCTTTGGTAGAAAGCACTTCTTTTTGACCCTGTTTACACCTGGTCATTTCATGCGTTTTGACTATTCGGATAAGGCCAAGTCACAGAAAAACATATACAAATCTGATCACTCAAACCACTTCAAGAGGTGGTCTCAGAAGCATTTCAGTCACATATCACAGCAGCGTAGATGAATCCGTCTCTCCAAGACACATTAAACAACCAGAACAGCCTCCCAGTACCACAAAACCCCTCCTCATGCAGTACATCAATGAACACATGATCCATGTCTTCAAGGAATATACAACCCCAATTCCAAAAAAGTTGGGATGCTGTGTAAAATGTAAATAAATGTAAATAAAAACAGAGCAATTTGCAACTAACTCAGATGACTGGGTATAAAAAGAGTGTTTTAGAGAGGCAGAGTCTCTCAGAAGCAAAGATGGGCAGAGGTTCACCAATCTGCGAAAAACTGCATCTAAATACTGTGGAAAAAAAATCAGAAAACTGTTCCTCAACATAAAATTGTGAAGTGTGAAGATGTTAAACCCAGTGAAGAGGATTTTGGGTTTTATGTGTGGCTTACTGGTAAGGTCTGTGAGGGTGAGACAACCAATAGGATGGGCAAGACCAAAAGTAGAGTGCACAAGCAAGTAGTTTATTAACACGATGTGAAAACAGGAAACAAAAACTGTACAAAACAAAAAATAAATGGAAGGTAAAGTATTTACAATATATACTAAGCGTCAGGCTTAGTCATGGCATGGGAAGCTGCCATGAGGCTGGGTCCCAACTCCCTTAATAACTTCCCCCGCACCATCAGTTCAGACACTACAAGCTGCTAGTGTTTTTCAGTGGCAAACAGAGTCATGGGGAGAAGTAGCCTTCTCTCTTAGGAACCCTCGGGTTTTAAGTCTAAAGCCCTGCCTTTGGAGATGCCATTCCCCACCATGAGGTTACAACAGTGTGGTTTACACATGAAACAAATGATAGCGCTATATACAAACAACCTAGGTTAAACAATTTGTTACCGGTAAATACATTGTCTGGGCCCATTAACTTATAACAACTTAATTATTTTTTTTGTCCTCCCACAGGATATTAGATGAGGAAAAGACCCCCCCTTTTCTCCCCATCGGTGGATCCTCCCGATAAGGATAAGGTACGTAGGTCTCCCTGCTGTCCCCCTTTTGCTAATTGTCCTTTCACAGGCAGACACAGGTAAGTACATCTATACACACACATATTTTATAGTGCAAGGGATGGTATTCATTGGTGATGGGGTAGGCCTCGCCTTACCACATCACACGAAGACTTTGGATATCCCACCATCTACAGTACATAATATCATCAAAAGATCCAGAGAATCTGGAGAAATCCCTGTACACAAAGGACAAGGCTGACGGTCAATATTGGATGCTTGTGATCTTCGGGCCCTCAGGCGATACTGCATTGAAAACTGACATGATTCTCTACTGGAAATCACTGCATGGGCTCAGAAACACTTCCAGAAATCATTGTCCTCGAACACACTTCGCCCTGCAATCCATAAGTGCTAGTTAAAGATGTATCATGCAAAGAAGAAATCGTAGAAACAGGATCCAGAAACACTGCCAACTTCTCTGGGCCCAAGCTCATTTAAGATGGACTGAGGCGAAGTGGAAAAGTGTCCTGTGGTCCAATTTATCAAAATTTGAAATTCTTTTTGGAAATAATGGACACAGTGTCCTCCGGGCTAGAGACCACTCAGCTTGTTATTAGTACACAGTTCAAAAGCCAGCATCCATGATGGTATGGGGGGTCATTAGTGCACATGGCATGGGTGCCTTGCACATCTGTGAATGCTAAACGAAATATACAGGATTTGACAACATATGTTGCCATTCAGATGATGTCTTTTTTAGGAAAGACCTTGATTATTTTAGAAAGATAGAGTAAAACCACATTCTGCACCTATTACAACAGCATGGTTGTATAGTAAAAAAGTTAGGGTGCTAAACTGACCTGCCTGCAGTCCAGACCTGTCACCCACTGAAAACATTTGCCGCATTATAAAATGAAAAATACGACAAAGGAGACCCTGAACTGCTGAAAAGCTGAAATTCTATATCAAAGAAGAATAGGAAAACATTCAACTTTCAAAACTACAGCAATTGGTCTCCTCACTTCCCAAACACTTACAGAGTGCTGTTAAAAGAAGAGGCGATGAAACACAGTGATAAACATGCCCCTGTCCCAACTTTTTTGAGATGTGTTGCTGCCAACAAGTTCTAAATGAGTTAATGTTTTTCATAATATGGTAAAATGTCTCACTCAGGCATCTCTGGTATCAGTCTTGTTTATCACTTTGGAGAAATTCTTTACATGTACTGCCTAGCAAAAGAAAGTCTTCCACAGCATTTCGATGGACTTGGTCAAGCCTTCATTTCTTCTCCTTTTTTGGGCCTTTTTTGTCTTGTTGCAAGGTCTGCTTACGGTTCATCTTCAGCTTTCTAACAGATATCCTCACTGTGGAATTCATGGTTGACTATATGAGGCCTAACAAAAGGAGCAAGCAGGTATTTCAAGAGCTACTATGTAACACAAACGATTCAGAGCAGCTGTTTTCATTATCAGTAGTTGAGCACACCTCCTCTGTCTTACAGCTCCAGCCTTGAAAAGTTTTTCTAGTTCACCTCACATCACTAATATTATTTGTCTCTCTCATCTAAGAATGAGCAGTGAAAGAAAGTGATGAAACGTTTGTAAAGCTACACAATTGATCCATGTAATTCTACAATGTGTACTGGACTTTTCAACTGTCAAGAAGTCATCATCTCATGATATTATTACAACAATCTCATAATGAGAAATATTAGATATACTGACAAGATCAAAGATTATTGCAGAACAGTTATCCCTGTCTAAACACTCAGAGATGTAATGATGAAAGTCTAACAGAAGAGAGCAGGTTTAATCTAGCTTTGTTGGATTGAGATGAGATTGTAAGAGGATGCTGAGGTAAACAGCACTTTAATCATAGCATTCTCAAATAGTCTGTGGCTTCTGTGTCTCCTTTTAAATTAAGTTCAATAGCAGTTCTTTTTTAATGCAGTACTGATCCAAAGGTCTTGTCATTTTTATTTTTCCAAAGTGCATTAGAGTCAATATCACCACCAGAAATAAACTGCAGGTTCATGCCAATGGAGATAGAGATAGAGTTATTCTCTCATGCATGCATGACAGTATTTGATATAATACTACAACAACATGTGAACAAAGGCTAGAACCAAGTGTTTCTCTGCTGTGGGCAGAACCAGGCTCTCCTGCCTGGAGAACGAGTGATTTCATCATTCAACTATTCAGCCAATTACAAGACACAGACACACAGCTCTAAAACAACGCTATCCTGAACTAACTGACCTGTAAAAAAGCTTTAACTGTGATGATTCTTCTCTCTCCATGTGTTGTGTGTAAAATGTGTGAAGCAGTAATGGCTACTGTCACAACAAACCTGCATCACCATAAAGAGACTTTTAAGGAATTAAAGGTAAGACCAAGATTGATCTGCTAATTGTAAGCCTAATTATACTTTTACTAAGACTATTATTTATTATTTATTATATCATTTTTTAGCCTAATTATATAGCTGTTCAAAGATGATGACTGTTTTTTTAGCCTTACAGTGCACAAAAAAGTGCAGTTCCAGCTATTAGTATTTGACTATTTGTATTTTGCAAAACAGCGAATGATGCTTCTGTATCTTTTGCGTTTTTATCCAAAAAAAAAAATTATCAGAATTTTTTATAGCATCACTTTTCATGCCCATATTGTCCAGCCCTAATTTTCTTTCTTGACTAACCTTCTACTGAGCTGTTAGTCCTCTGCAACTAATCAAATAGAATTTCAGAAATAAAAGCTGCACTGTGCCCTCAAACTGAGTGAAAATACTTGGTAAATAAGACATTCTGTATTAATCAGCCTCACTGACTCCTTAAAAATCTCAGGCTTATTACATACTAAGGCTTATTATTCAGTAACTACAGGGACTTTGGTGCAAACTGGTGGAGTTTTATCTCAATTTAGCCCACATGCAATGATCAAAATCTACCAGAGGAGGGCAGTGTTAATCTAGATTTGCTGGAATGAGCCAAAAATGTGGAAGCTGAAGTCAGCGACCAAGTAAAACCTCTAATAGAAAATGTGAGACTGTAGTTTAATCGTGACATTCTCAGCATTCTGGCTTCTGTTTCTCATTTTAAATGGTACTGAGTGGCAATGAAGCCTTTATACAGTACTAATGTTGAGTACAGCACTAAAAGTCTACACATGAACAAAAGGGTTATACGTTTTCTCATGCATATACATCTGATCCTGAGAGCTGCAATAATGTGACTCTGTTAGGAAATATTCATTCAGCACATGTTTGAGGATTGTGCCTCCATTGAGACACTACAGACGTACACAAAAGTTTGAACACCTCCAGTCAAATGTCATGTTTTGTTGATTATCTAAGCGAATATAAAGTAACAGATATATAAATATATTTTTGCAAAATTATTTTTTTTTCTTCCCAGTATGTTAAATTCAGCTAAATAACAATAGAGGGTGTGGTAATTTATTTCCCCTTAGAAAATCAACAACACATGTACTTTGACTTTTCACGTTTGCATACGACTGTATGTCTGCACCATTGTTTAAGGAAGCATCTATATAAAACACATTTGATTCATTACCACAAATTTATGGCTGGATTTAAAAAGCATAGAAAACTCCACACAAACTAGCCACTGCTAGTTGCTCTATCGTTAGTAAATGGAGCGGAATATGTAATCAGGGTTGGGATAGCTACTGAAAAATTAGTAGTTAGCTATGTTGTAGCTACTTTCCCAAAATTTGTAGCAGCTACAATTTAGCTACTTTTCCAGAAACAGTAGTGGCTACTTTTTAGCTACTTTTGAAAAGTATTGCACTACTTTTTAGCTACTTTCAAAGCGGGACTGTCAGAATGTTTGTGAATCTCCACCTGACACACCAAACAAGCCCAACTGACAGTGTGAACAAGACCCTGCATTTAATCCTGTGCCAGAAAGAAAGATACAATTGAAAAGCTGCAAATATACAGAAAGATCACCAAATAGTGAGTTTAAGTGTAACCAACAATCAAACTTACACAACCAAAGGTGTGATTTTCAACAAACATTTAGACTAAAGGCAAAGTCAGTCATTCCAGGTTTTTCCTTACAAAAATCAACAAAAATAACTGAATACAAACCAAACAACTTTGTGTAAAGAATTATCAACTGTTGAAATAAAACTGCTCCAATTTAAACATTTCAGCACGATATGTACAGACATGACATTCAGAGTCCTTTATTAAACTTTAGTAATACTTTAGCCTCAAAATTCTCATCAGTGGCTCTGGCTCTGTTTGGGGTGAAAATGAGGCCTGAATAATCTCTCCTCTGCTGTAGAGCTGCTGTGGCTCCACAGGAGAACTAGATTTTTAGGTAAAATAACATAACATAATCCTCCTTGGCTGTAAAATCATTATAACACACAGTTTTAACACAGTTTTCACAATAAATGGTCTTAAACGCTGGAGTTCATGTATAACTGCTAATTCACGAACCTTTAACGCTGAAGACTGACGCACAGACTGCTGGTCACACAGCAACGCAGACAACGAAACGGCAAAGAGAGAGATTTAAGACGAACATCGATAATTTAGAGATGAATGGACTCATTTGATAATAATCACTCAGCTGGTTTCCTGATACGTTTAATCTGCAGCAACTCGTGAAGCTGAAGTCGCTTCTCATTCATCAGCTTCTCAGTTGAATTTTCCCATTCCACCTTAAATGGCACAGCAGTGCAACCTGGCGCCGCAGGCACCATTTAAGGTGGAACGGGACAATTCAAACAAGAAGCAGGAGAACGAGAAGCGACTTCAGCAGCTCACAGAAAGTCGAACATTGAGAGACATTTTACAAGAAACTCGTGGAGAAGTTTCCTGAGATATGAGAAAAGCAGCTACAGCTGAGCTGAAGTTTAAAGCAGAGCAAAGTAAGTCTGTGTTTTTGTTTTTATTATATTTTTAGCCTGTACTAGTACATTAACACATACTGAGACATATTTACAGCCAAGATGGTAAAACGGACATAAAATGTTGTGGCTCCCAAGGTGGTTGCATTTTTGTTGAAAGGACAAAATGGCTTTTCGGTCGCCGACCCTGAGCTACTAGTCTACTAGTAAAGAGTGATCAGCGCATTGGACCAGCGTGTGACCATTTGCTCGAACTGTCTGCGGCTCAGTCAGGACATTTACGCAAATTGCCTGAAGCCTGTAGTGAAATTGTTGCAAAATTATCACTATAGCTACAAAAAAAAATTGTAGGCGCTACAGCTATTAGCTACAAAAATCTGTAGTGCGCTAAAAAAAGTACCACGTTACTTAGCTACTCCCCCATCCCTGATTATATGGGGGGTTTAGTTTTACTAAAAGAGAGAGAGATTTTCTGTTCTGGCTGCAGACATGCACTCTCAGCCTGACATGCACCGCCAGCCTATTGATGACGTCAGTGCTGCTCTGCCACAACAGTGTTCTTGTTGGTTTTATGAGGAAAAACAGCGAAACACGTTCTGTTGGGCAACAAGAGTTACACTGAATGTATATTAATGTTGTCATATTGATAATAAGGTAATTAAATATGGAAACTTTCAAAATAAAACCTACCATGACGATGAGACACGAATGTCAGGTTTATACACAGAAAAACAAACAGGCTACTGAAACTCATGAAAGCCATGCTGAAGACGAATAGAATCGTTAGGAATAAAACCTGATGGTTTTGCTTACTGTTGCTGTTTCTGCCATTGTGGCAGAGAGTGCATGTGCACGTGACGTCACTGGGGCTGAGAGTGCATCTGTCTGAGAGTGCATGTCTGCAGTCAGACTCTGTTGCAGAGAGCACCCATTTTAAAACACACAGTATATCCACTGTTCTGACAACAGCAGCAGCTTCTTTATTTGACAGTAAATTCTTATTTTTCTCTATTTCCTTTTCTTAGTAACAATTTCTTGACAGCTACACATCCTTTCAGATGCATAGTACCTGTGGACTTTTTCAGATCTGAAGCAAAAGTAGAGCTTGATATTCTCCAATCTCAAAAGGATGAAAGCTTTAAGCACTATTTGTCTGATAAAGATAGTTTTCAAGGTCTTGCACTGTTGTTGTGACTCTCATTTTCTTTACATCTGTTAATAATATTATGAACTTCAGTCAGGAGGAAACTCCTCTTTAACCCCTTCCTTACAGGGTTACCTTATATCTACTCACACATATCTCATGATGAAGGAATGACCTGAACTTAAAGGTTGCTTTAACTAGAAATTAAACAAATGAGAGGTGATCTCAGACTTTTGAACATTGCAGTATAGCTGTATAATCATCAGTGTTCATTGTGGTCTAGGAGGTGGAGCACACTGATACTTTTGTAAATGCTTTCTTCCTGAATTTTTAGTGTTTCCTTCAGCTCTTAGTCTGCCACAAAACTCAGAGGATCTCCCATCATGCTGCCATTTGCTCACTTTATTTTGATACTGCTATTAGGTGAGTGAGAATGAAATATATATACTACATTTGATACATCTTTATAAATACTTTATATCACCACATACTTAACATTTTACACCTCAAAAACAAAATAGCAAAAAAAGTCTGTATAATCAGTTACAGTGGTTTTAGATTTAGGGTCCTGGCTTGGTTGTAAAATGTTTTTCTCTTTTATATCAGGTGGAGTTTATTCAATCAATCCACTGGAAACTGAAAAGCAGGTTTCAGTGGGTGACAGTGTTTCCCTCTCCTGCAGCTACAGCACCAGCAATGTTTACCTTTATTGGTATCGCCAATATCCCTCATCTAAACTGGACCTTCTCCTGTATATGCATGAATATGGGAGTGTGAGTGGTTCTCCACCTCCTGGATTCTCTGCTAATGTTCAGAATAAAAGATTGTATCTGGAGATCTCCTCTGCAAAATTATCAGACTCTGCACTCTACTACTGTGCTTGGAGGCCCACAGTGACAAGAAACTCAGCAACACTGTACAAAAACTGACTGTTTGATGAGGTGATGTGGTTTTGTATTGGGTTTCCTGTCAGGTGTTGCTCTCTTACTCAGCCAAATCCACAGAAAAATGTGGTTGATGAGTTTGAGTTCATGAGTTCAGACCACATCATCAGCAAATTTTTGTACTGAGAGTGAGGAAGTATGACTACTATGACTAAAGGAGGGGACAGAGATCTATAAGCTTTGGTAGAAAGCACTTCTTTTTGACCCCGTTTACACCTGGTCATTTCATGCATCTTGACTATCAGGATAAGGACAAGCCACATAAAATGTGAGTGTAAACACCCCCAAGAGACATTTAAAACATATACAAATCTGATCACTCAAACCACTTCAAGAGGTGGTCTCAGAAGCATTTCAGTCACATATCACAGCAGTGTAGATGCATCCGTCTCTCCGAGACACATTAGACAACCAGAACAGCCTCCCAGTACAACCGAAAACTCCTCCTCATGCAGTTCATCACTGAGCATGTGATCCATGTCTGTGAGGAATATATATCTATATCATGGAGGACACACACGGTTGGGGACCGGACGAAACAAAATCCTTAATATTAATAAGGACAAACAGTACTGCACAAAACAAACTGCAGACAGGAACAGCAACCATGCAACATTCAAAACATCTAAACTGCTTTGTTTGCTGCGTAATAAGTCAATTTGTGTATACAGAAATCGGATTTCAGTCAGACTAACTGGAGACGCATTTGAATACTAAGTGTAAATGCATGTGGCTGAAATCTTATTAGGATATAATCCAGATACTAGTAACATGAATTGACTAGATGTAAATAGGGTCTTAGGCATTTGTGGTCATCTTTGGTATCGGTCTCGTTTATCACCGTGGAGAAAATCCCTAGTCCTCCAAACAGAGCCCCTTCAGCTATGTGATGTTTGAAGGTTTTCCTGCATGTACTGCCTAGCAAAAGAAAGTCTTCCACAGCATTTCTATGGACTTTAGAACTGGGCTTTGACTTGGTGAACCCTCCATTTATTCTTTTTAAGACGCGCTTTTTCGTCCATTGTCTTGTCGCAAGGTCTACTTACCATTCAGAACCAGCTGTCTGACAGATGTCCTCACTGTGGAATTCATGGTTGACTATATGAGGCCTAACAAAAGGAGCAAACACTTATTTAAGAGCTACTATGTATCACAAATTATTTCTTGATTATCATTATCAGCAGTTGTGCACACCTCCTCTGTCGTACAGCTCCGTCCTCGAAAAGTTTTGCTAGTTCACCTCGCATCACTAATGTTATTTGGCTCTCTCATCTAAGAATGAGCAGCGAAAGAAAGTGATGAAACGTTTGTAAGCTACACAATTGATCCATGTAATTCTACAATGTGTACTGGACTTTTTGATTGTCAAGAAGTCATCATCTCATGATATTATAACAATCTCATAATGAGAAATATTAGATATACTGACAAGATCAAAGATTATTGCAGAACAGTTATCCCTGTCTAAACACACAGAGATGTAATGATGAAAGTCTACCAGAAGAGAGCAGGTTTAATCTAGCTTTGCTGGATTGAGATGAGATTGTAAGAGGATTCTGATGTAAACAGCACTTTAAGCGTAGCATTCTCAAATAGTCTGTGGCTTCTGTTTCTCCTGTTAAATTAAGTTCAATAGCAGTTCATTTTTAATGCAGTACTGATACAAAGGTTTTGATTTTTTTTTTTTTCCAAAGTGCATTAGAGTCAATATCACCACCAGAAATAAACTGCAGGTTTATGCCAATGGAGATAGAGATAGAGTTATTCTCTCATGCATGCATGACAGTATTTGATATAATACTACAACAACATGTGAACAAAGGCTAGAACCAAGTGTTTCTCTGCTGTGGGCAGAACCAGGCTCTCCTGCCTGGAGAACGAGTGATTTCATCATTCAACTATTCAGCCAATTACAAGACACAGACACACAGCTCTAAAACAACGCTATCCTGAACTAACTGACCTGTAAAAAAGCTTTAACTGTGATGATTATTCTCACTCCATGTGTTGTGTGTAAAATGTGTGAAGCAGTAATGGCTACTGTCACAACAAACCTGCATCACCATGAAGAGGCTTTTAAGGAATTAAAGGTAAGACTAAGATTGATTTGCTTTTGTAAGCCTAATTATACTTTTACTGAGACTATTAATCAATTTTTATCCTAATTATATAGCTGTTCAAGAATGATGACTGTTTTTTAGCCTTACAGTGCACAAAAAAGTGCAGTTCCAGCTATTAGTATTTGACTATTTGTATTTTGCAAAACAGCGAATGATGCTTCTGTATCTTTTGCGTTTTTATCCAAAAAAAAATATCAGATTTTTTTAAGCATCACATTTTATGCCCATATTGTCCAGCCCTAATTTTCTTTCTTGACTAACCTTCTACTGAGCTGTTAGTCCTCTGCAACTAATAAAATAGAATTTCTGAAAAAAGCTATACTGTGCCCTCGTACTGAGTGAACAAACTTGGTAAATAAGACATTCTGTATTAATCTCAGGGTTTTTACATACTAAGACTTATTATTCAGTAACTACAGGGACTTCAGTGCAAACTGGAGAAGCTATTCTTAGGTTCTAGAAGTGTGTAATAAAACTTTGGGCCCACTGATGAGCCCTGGCCATTTAAAGATATAAAGGCAGCTCACTGGCTGATATGCTGGTCGCTGAATCTTCACAGTCAAAGAAATAAAGATAACAGAAAGAAACAGAATCCTGTGAGTTGTCTGCATTGTTTCTACATAACAATTTCACAATCAACTTCAGCTGAATTTAAACTTCAGTATGAGATCAAAAATAATCAATTACCACTGAAGTGTATGAGAGTAAAGTATCATTGCAGCACAACTAGGACAATGTATTGGATTACAGTGGACAGTGTCCTCACTGAGTCCTCCAACACACTCACACACAACCATTACCACAATATTTCCCCCT
Organism: Colossoma macropomum; assembly: GCF_904425465.1. Classification (NCBI taxonomy): domain Eukaryota; kingdom Metazoa; phylum Chordata; class Actinopteri; order Characiformes; family Serrasalmidae; genus Colossoma; species Colossoma macropomum. The sequence goes on from NW_023495345.1 coordinate 23,148, forward strand.
CAACCTGATTATATGTAGTAGAGATTTCAATGAGAGCTTTTAAATCTCAATTTAGCCCACATGCAATGATCAAAATCTACCAGAGGAGGGCAGTGTTAATCTAGATTTGCTGGAATGAGCAGAGAATGTGGAAGCTGAAGTGAGTGATCAAGTAAAACAACCAATAGAAAATGTGAGACAATAGTTTAATTGTGACATTCTCAGCATTCTGGCTTCTGTTTCTCACTTTAAGGATACTGAGTGGCTATGAAGCCTTTGTACAATGTTGAGTACTTGTGACTCTGTTAATAAGTATTCATTCAGCACGTGTTTGAGGATCATGCCTCCACTGAGCCACTACAGATGTACGCTAAAGTTTGAACAGTCAAATGTAGTCAAACTCTCGTCAAATGTAATGTTTTGTTGATCATGTAAACAAACATAAATTACCTATATAAATAGAATTTTGCATAATTTATTATTTTCCCCCAATATGTTAAATTCAGTTAAAATCAGTAATTGTGTATTAATTTGTGCAGAGCTTTATTCTCTGTAGAAGGTGTGTTAACTTATTTATCTTTAGAAAATCAACAAAACATGTACTTGGCATTGCTCAAACTTTTGCATGCAGTTGTATGTCTGCACCATTGTTTAAGTAAGCATCTATATAAAACACATCTATATAAATCACCTGTTTTCTCCTTTTCTGTATTTCAGTATTTTACACTAACATTAAAACCTTATTCTCTGCTTATCTTGCTCTTGTGTTACTGTTTGCTATCCGGTGTCGACCAGAGGAGGATGAGTTCCCCTTTTCTCAAGGTTTCTTCCTCTTGCTCTTAGGGAGTTTTTCTTAGGCTTGGACTCGAAGCTGCTTTGCGACAACGCTTGTTGTAAAAAGTGCTATATAAATAAACCTTGACTTGACGTGGAGTGGAATATGTAATCAGCTGCAGGAAGAGAATGTGTTAAATTTGCCTCTGAACTTTGTGAATCAGATCCAGAAATGAAGAGAAAAACTGCATATCTCTTCTCTGTTATATCATATGAAATCAAATCAGAGATAATAATTTAGATCACAGTTTAAACTTATCTTGGGCATTCATATTTCACATCATATATATGATTTGAATTGAAACTTCTATGAGTCTAATCATGTAAAGGTCGCACTAACAAAGTAAGGAGAACATACAGAGTGAATTATACTTGATTTTGTTATCTGGGAGATTAGAGAACTGTGTTATTCTCCTGATCTGCATCTCTCTGTTCTTATAACAGACCCACTGACAAATGTAGGAGGAGTCTTTACATGCTTGAACAGTAGCACCAAATCTCTCCTCATTATCTGAACACTGGAACCACCATGATGTTTCTGTGCTCTCTGACTGTCTTTATGATAATACTTGGTAAGTGTGTCTGACTCAATTTATATCTAATAAATGAAAATATACATTATTTGTTTTTAGATATTGATATTTTCTGTTTCTTGTGCTGATGTGTCTGACTAAATCAGTGATAAATTAGGGTGGACAGCAATTTATATTTCATACAACGTTGATGGACATTGTGATTTTTTTTTTTCCTCACAGAAAATTGTTCTGCACAGTCAATAGCACCACTGGACAACAAAACACAGGTTCATGCAGTTGAAGATGAGACAGTTACTCTCTCCTGCGGGTATGAGGGTAGAGTGAGTAATCTGCAGTGGTATCGTCAGTATCCTGGATCCAGACCAGAGTTCTTGCTGCTGAAATATCCAGGAGCAAGTGGTGTCATCCCTGCAGACCCCCCTTTCCCACGACTGGATGCTACACTGAATGAAACTAGAGTAAATCTGATAATCTCCTCTGCTGAAGTATCAGACTCTGCACTCTACTATTGTGCTCTGACGCCCACAGTGACAGGAAACCAAGCTACTCTGTACAAAAACTCACTGCAGGATAATACACATCTTTTTTCATTGGATCTCTTGTCAGGTGTTACTGTAGTTATTTATATTGTGGATGCTTTGTATAGAGTTTCCACTTCCCCTAGATGAGGATGATCAGTCTATACATGGTTTGAGTCTAAATTTTGGTTCTTTAGATTAGAACTAGAGCTCTTGTGTGGAGTTCCCACATTAACTAGAACTCAATAGTCAAAGCACATCAGAGTCTTAATTAAGGTCAGACAGACTAGTCAATGTGTTTTACTACACAGTGTGACTTCCCGTGAACCATAAAAGTAATTAAAACTACTGGCAGTCATTTCAGAAAACACCAGCGCTGATATTCACAAAGCAGTCATTCATTAAAGGACTGATCTGGGATCAGGTTCCTCTGTATTATGATGGTCATTGTCACAACAAATGACTGTAGATAAGCACCTACTGTCTAAAATCTCAAGGTTCTTTTCTTAGAAATGTAACTGAATGAGAGTGCAGGTACTTTGTTTTAATAATACTTGAGTCAACAACAAATCTTATAAAATAATGCTGATGTGTAGTAAAGAAGTACAAGTTTTTCACCTCCTGTCATATTAAAACATATATATAGTAATGTTTAATAAGTTATGTGGTTTCAAAAATTGATACACATACGTATATTTAAACTGTTCTTTGATATACTGCATTATGACATCATAGTCATTAATCACAGTCGCCTTGTGCAATATTCACATAGTGAATAGTTGTTTTGAGATTTGGTGAGTCATATGTGGGCTTGAGCCATTTTTTTGGAGTCATTTTCTTGTTTTTTGGAGTCATTTACAAGTTCAGTTTCAACTTTCTGACAGACCTCAATGTATTATTGGCTGACTCTATGAGGCCTAACGCAATGACCAATAACTTATGTATTGCAAATGACTTCTTGAGGAGCCGTCTGTACTACAAACAGTCTGTAAAGAACAGTGAGCACATCTACTGACTTGAAATAACATGGTCATTTCAGCTCCATCCATAAGAACTCTCTCTGGTTTCCCACACGTAACTACCAATGTCAGTTGGGTCTCTCATCCAAGAACAAGGGGCGGAAGAAGAGGGTGAAGCTTTATAGTTTGTCAAGCCACATGAATGAACCCATGCACATTTACATTGTGCAATAACCTTTTTGATCATTTCAGGCATTATTTCCTGAAATAGTTATGCATTTGTAAGAAGAAGTTAAGGGAAAGGATGAGAATGTGTATTCAGACCACACCATCAACTACATAATGTGCTCACAATGGCTTTGTGTCCACTGTAGAGCCAAATGGTTCACAGGGCCGTACTGTGCCGTTCAGTACTGATGCGGACTCATGAGACCGATTATGGTTTCCTTTTCCATCTGCTGTGCTGCTAAATCATGAGAGGAAAATCCTTAGGAAAACTACACACAGGAGTGGCAAACGATTTTGTGCAAAGCATTGTCAACTGTTGAAATAAAACTGCTCCAATTTAAACATTTCAGCAACATCTGTACAGATGATATTCAGAGTCCTTGATTAAATTTCAGCAACACTTTAGTGTCAAAATCCTCATCAGTGACCCTGACTCTGTTTGTGAGAATCAGGCCTGCACAGTTAAATAATTGCTCCACTGCTGCAGAACTGCTGTTGCTCCACAGCAGAACTAGATTTTTAGATAAAAAAACATTACACAATCCTCTTTGCTGTAAACTTGTTATAACACACAGTTCTAACACAGTTTTCACAATAAATTTCACAATAAGTAAACTGCTAATTCACCAACCTTTAATCCTGAAGACTGATGCTCAGACTGCTGGTCACACAGCAACGCAGATAACAAAATGACAAAGAGAAAGATTTAAGATGAACATCGATAATTTGGAGATAAATGGACTTATTTTCATTTATAATCACTCAGCTGGTTTCCTGATATGTTTAATCTGCAACAAGTCGTGAAGCTGAAGTTGCTTCTCATTCTCCTGTTTCTCGTTCAAATTTGCACGTTCCACCTTAAATGGCGCAGCAGTACAATCAGGCACCTCAGGCACCATTTGAGGTGGAACAGGACAATTCGAACGAAAAGCAAGAGAATGAGAAGCGACTTCAGCCTCGTAAGAAGACGAATATTGAGAAACATTTTACAAGAAACTCGTGGAGAAGTTTCCTGAGATGCGAGAAAAACAGCCCTAGTTGAGCTAAAGTTTAAAGCAGAGCAAAGTAAGTCTGTGTTTTTGTTTATATTATATGTTTAGCCTATACTAGTACAATAACACATACTGAGACATATTTACAGCCAAGATGGTAAAAGGGACAGAAAATATTGCGGCTTCCAAGATGGTTTCATTTTTGTTGAAAGAACAAAATTGCTATTCTTAACATTTCGGTTACCGACCCTGAGCTAAGTCTACTAGTCAGTGGTGATCAGCGCATTGGACCAGCGTGTGACCATTTGTTTGAACTGTCTGCGGCTCAGTCAGGACATTTTGCGCGGACTGACTGAAGCTTGTAGCAAAATTGTAGCTAAAATTATCGCTACAGCTACGCAAAAATTTGTAGGCGCTACAGCTATTAGCTACATTTCATAAAACTGTAATAACTGCAGCTATTAGGTACAAAAATGTGTAGTTAGCTACAGAGACATGTTTTTTAACTGTACTTTGAAGTCCTGCATTATGACATCATAGTCATTACTACATAGACATTTTTTTAACTGTACTTTGATGTCCTGCCTTATGACATCACAGTCATTACTACATAGACATGCATTTGAACTGTACTTTGATGTCCTGCATTATGACATCATAGTCATTACTACACAGACATATATTTTAACTGTACTTTGATGTTCTGCATTATGACATCATATTCACTAACCACAGTAACCTTGAGGAAAATTCACACACATCTCCACAGGAGCTTTACAGGTTGTTTTGTTTGCCAGCCAGTCACTGCATGATCAGATGAAATGAGATCAGAGTTGAGATGTGTGAGCTTTATTGTGAACTAGGAGTGGGTGGAGCTACAAGTGGTAAGACACAGTACACACAACAACAGAGAGACAACACTGCTATGAATGTCTAATGCTGGAGATCTGAACTCTCACTCAGAGCAATCATGCTGCTGTTCATCTCTGTGTTCATAGTTGTTTCGAGTCATATGTGGGCATGAGCCATTCTTTTGGAGTCATTTTCCAAAAGCTACAAAAAAGCTACCAAAAGTAGCGCACTACTTAGCTACTCCCCCATCCCTGCTTATATGGGGGGTTTAGTTTTACTAAAAGCGAGAGAGATTTTCTGTAGCAGGGTCTGGCTGCAGACATGCACTCTCAGCCTGTGAACAGGCTAGAACCAAGTGAACAGGCTAGAACAGGCTAGAACCAAGTGTTTCTCTGCTGTGGGCAGAACCAGGCTCTCCTGCCTGGAGACCGAGATTTCATCATTCAACTATTCAGCCAATTACAAGACACAGACACACAGCTCTAAAACAACGCTATCCTGAACTAACTGACCTGTAAAAAAGCTTTAACTGTGATGATTATTCTCACTCCATGTGTTGTGTGTAAAATGTGTGAAGCAGTAATGGCTACTGTCACAACAAACCTGCATCACCATAAATAGACTTTTAAGGAATTAAAGGTAAGACCAAGATTGATTTGCTTTTGTGAGCCTAATTACACTTTTACTAAGACTATTAATCATTTTTAGCCTAATTATGTAGCTGTTCAAGTATGATGACTGTTTTTTTAGCCTTACAGTGCACAAAAAAGTGCAGTTCCAGCTTGTAGTATTTGACTATTTGTATTTTGCAAAGCAGCGAATGATGCTTCTGTATCTTTTGTGTTTATCCAAAGAAAATTATCATAATTTTTTTGAAGCATCACATTTTATGCTCATATTGTCCATCCCTAATTTTCTTTTTTGACTAACCTTCTACTGAGCTGTTAGTCCTCTGCAACTAATCAAATAGTATTTCTGAAAATAAAAGCTATTCTGTGCACTTATACTGGGTGAAAAAACTTGGTAAATAAGACATTCTGTATTAATCCGCCTCCTTCACTCCTAAAAATCTCAGGCTTATTACATACTAAGGCTTATTATTCAGTAACTACGGGGACTTCAATGCAAACTGGTGGATGTTTTTTTTAGGTTATAGAAGTGTGTGATAAAACTTTGGGCCCACTAATGAACCCTGGCCATTTAAAGATTTAAAGGCAGCTCACTGGCTGATATGCTGGTCACAGAATATTCACAGTCAAAGAAATAAAGATAATGGAAAGAATCCTGTGAGTTGTCTGCATTGTTTCTACATGACAATTTCTCAATCAACTTCAGTTGAATCTGAACTTCTGCATGGGATAAAAAGTAAGCACATAATACTTAATTTTCTGAGAGTAACGTATTATTGCAGCACAACTAGCACAATGTATTGAATTACAGTGGACAGTGTCCTCACTGAGATTCCTTCAACACATTCACACACCACCAATACCACAATGTTTCCCCCTCAACCTGATTATATGTAGTAGAGATTTCAATGAGGAGCTTTTTATCTCAATTTATCCCACATGCAATGATCAAAATCTACCAGAAGAGGGCAGTGTTAATCTAGATTTGCTGGAATGAGCCGAGATTGTGGAAGCTGAAGTGAGAGACCAAGTAAAACAACTAATAGAAAATGTGAAACTGTAGTTTAATAGTGGCATTCTCAGCATTCTGGCTTCTGTTTCTTATTTTAAATGGTACTGAGTGGCAATGAAGCCTTGACACACTATAGATGTATGCACAGGTTGAAACACCTACAGTCAAATGTCATGTTTTGTTGATTAGCTAAGAGAATATAAATTAGCACACATATAAATATAACTTTGCAAAATTTATGATTTTCCCCCCAGTATGTTAAACTCAGCTAAAAAACAGTGAGAACATAGGTATGTTCTATGTGGAGGGTGTGGTAACTTATTTTCCCTTAGAAAATCATCAGCAAAACATGTACTTTGACCTCAAACATTTGCATATGACTGTATGTCTGCACCATTGTTTAAGTAAGCATCTATATAAAACACATTTGATTCATGACTACGAATTTATGGCTGGATTTAAAAGGTATAGAAACTCCACACAAACCAGCCGCCAGTAGTTGCTCTAACATTAGTAAAAGAGTGGAATATGTAATGGCAAATGAAACATATTTTCAGTGACATCCTTTTAGATTTTACATAATTCTTCCTCAAATCCATACATAATAAACACAATTTTAATGTATTTCCTGGCTTGTGCACCACAAACTGCAGCTTCATAAACAACACAAGAACAGAATGTGTTTAATTTGTTACTGATACTGATGCAAAAAGCTTTATACATCTGGAGAGGTGTGTTATTCTCCTGATCTGCATTTCTCTGTTCTTATAACAGATTCACTGACAAATGTAGGAGGAGTCTTTATATGCTTGAACATATTAAGTACGTGTAGTTGACTCCATTTCTATCTAAGTAAAATGTATGTTTTGTGTTTTTAAATTGTAATATTTTCTGTTTCTTGTGCTGATGTGTCTGACTAAATTAGTGATAAATTAGGGTGGACAGCAATTTGTATTTCATACAGCATTGATGAAAATTGTGATTTTTTTCCTCACAGAAAATTGTTCTGCACTGTCAATAGCACCACCGGAGAACAAAACACAGGATCATGCTGTTGAAGATGAGACAGTTACTCTCTCCTGTGAGTATGAGGGTAGAGTGGAAAGCCTGCAGTGGTATCGTCAGTATCCTGAATCCAGACCAGAGTTCTTGCTGCTGAAATATCCAGGAGCAAGTGGTGTCATCCCTGCAGATCCTCCTTTCCCACAACTGGATGCTACACTGAATGAAAATATAGTGAATCTGTTGATTGTCTATGCTGCAGTATCAGACTGATCAGCCAAGACATGTCTGGAATCCAAATTTTGGTTCTTTAGTTTAGAACTGGAGCTGTCAGGCTTTAAGTTCCCACATAAACTAGAACTCAATAGTCAAAGCACACTGGAGTCTTAATTAAGGTCACACAGACTAGTCAATGTTTGTTAATTCATTATGTGGTTTCAATAATTGATAAACATACATGTATTTTAACTGTACCTTCATGTCCTGCACCATTTGCTTGTCTGCGGCTCAGTCAGGACATTTTGCGTGGACTACCTGAAGCCTGTAGCGAAATTGTAGTGAAAATTATCACTATAGCTACACAAATATTTGTATGCACTTCAGCTATTAGGTACATTTGATAAACTGTAGTGGCTACAGCTGTTAGCTACAGAAATTTGCAGTTAGCTACAAAAAGTAGCGCGCTACTTAGCTACTCCCCCATCCCTGATTATATGGGGGGTTTAGTTTTACTAAAAGAGAGAGAGATTTTCTGTAGCAGGGTCTGGCTACAGACATGCACTCTCAGCCTGGCATGCACCGCCAGCCTATTGATGACGTCAGTGCCGCTCTGCCCTGACTGTTTTTGGTCGGTTTTATGACGAAAAACAGCGAAACGTACTGCTGGGCAAGAAGAGTTACACTGCACTGTATATTAATGTTATCATATTGATAATAAGGTGATTAAATATGGAAACTTTCAAAATAAAACCCACCATGACGATGAGACACGAATGCCGGGTTTATACGCAGAAATACAAACAGGCTACTGAAACTCATGAAAGCCATGCTGAAGACGAATAGAATAGTTAGGAATAAAACCTGATGGTTTTGCTTACTGTTGCTGTTTCTGCCATTGTGGCAGAGAGTGCATGTGCACGTGACATCACTGGGGCTGAGAGCGCATCTGTCTGAGAGTGCATGTCTGCAGTCAGACTTTGTTGCAGAGAGCACCCATTTTAAAACACACAGTATATCCATTGTTCTGGAAACAGCAGCAGCTTCTTTGTTTGACTGCAAATTCTTATTTTTATCTATTTCCTTTTCTTAGTAACAATTTCTTGACAGCTACACATCCTTTCAGACACATAGTACCTGTGGATTTTTTCAGATCTGAAGCAAAAGTGGAGCTTGATATTCTCCAATCTCTAAAGGATGAAAGCTTTAAGCACCGTTTGTCTGATAAAGATAGTTTTCAAGGTCTTGCACTGTTGTTGTGACTCTCATTTTCTTTACAACTGTTAATAATATTATGAACTTCAGTCAGGAGGAAACTCCTCTTTAACCCCTTCCTTATAGGGTTACCTTATATCTACTCACACATATCTCATGATGAAGAAATAACTTGAACTTAAAGGCTGTTTTAACTAGAAATTAAACAAATGAAAGGTGATCTCAGACTTTTATACATTACAGTGTAGCTGTATAATCATCAGTGTTCAGAAAATGGTAGACGTTGTGGTCTAGGAGGTGGAGCACATTGATACTTTTGTAGATGCTTTCTTCCTGTTCTTTTAGTGTTTCCTTCATATGTTCTTAGTCTGCCACAAAACTCAGAAGATCTCCCATCATGCTGCGCTTTGCTCACTTTATTTTGATAGTGCTTGTAGGTGAGTGAGAATGAAATATATATACTATATTTGATACATCTTTAGATTTATACTTTATATCACCACATACTTAACATTTTACACCTCAAAAACAAAATAGCAAAAGAAATTCTGTATAATCTTTCAGTGGTTTTAGATTTAGGCTTGGTTGTAAAATGTTGTTCTCTTTTATATCAGGTGGAGTTTATTCAATCAGTCCACTGGATACTGAAAAACAGGTTTCAGTGGGTGACAGAGTTTCCCTCTCCTGCAGCTACAGCACCAGCAATGTTTACCTTTATTGGTATCGCCAATATCCCTCATCTAAACCGGACCTTCTCCTGTATATGCATGAATCGGGAGGTGTGAGTGGTTCTCCACCACCTGGCTTCTCTGCTAAGGTTGAGAACAAAAGATTGTATCTGGAGATCTCCTCTGCTAAATTATCAGACTCTGCACTCTACTACTGTGCAGAGGCTCCCACAGTGACAAGGAACCCAGCAGCACTGTACAAAAACTGACTGTGTGATGAGGTGATGTGGTTTTGTATTGGGTTTCCTGACAGGTGTTGCTCTCTTACTCAGCCAAATCCACAGAAAAATGTGGTTGATGAGTTTGAGGTCATGAGTTCAGACCACATTATCAGTTTATTTTTGTACTGAGAGTAAGGAAGTATGACTACTATGACTAAAGGAGGGGACAGAGATCTATAAGCTTTGGTAGAAAGCACTTCTTTCTGACCCTGTTTACACCTGGTCATTTCATGCATCTTGACTATCAGGATAAATGCAAGTGTAAACACCCCCAAGAGACATTTAAAACATACACAAATCTGATCAGTCAAACCACTTCAAGAGGTGGTCTCAGAAGCATTTCAGTCACACATCACAGCAGTGTAGATGCATCTGTCTCTCCAAGACACATTAGACAACCAGAACAGTCTCCCAGTACAACCAAAACTCCTCCTCATGCAGTACATCAATGAACATGTGATCCATGTCTGTGAGGAATATATATCTATATCATGGAGGACACACATGGTTGGGGACGAAACAAAATCCTTAATATTAATATGGACAGACACTACTGCGCAAAACAAACGTTCACATCTATTGTTAGGGTGTCACAATTTTTGTTGAGATAGAGGGGTAGGGTGAAGTGTTAGGGCTACATGGCCCTCCAAACAGAGGTTTTTCAGAGGCACACTCCAAATGGAGTGTTATCACAAAGGACGGCAAAGTGGCATAAAAAATCACTAATTGCATCTCAGTAGCTAGCTAGCTAAATTTCCTGTTCCACCTTAAATAGTCCAGCTGTTCTGACGCCTGAAGTGCCAGAATGTAACTGCTGCACCATTTAAGGTGGAACGGTAAAATTCAAACAAAAAGCTGGTAAATAGCTGACTTCAGCTTCATATCACCAAAGAATTAGCGGTGGGCGATAATAAATAATTGTCTTATAATAATGTTACTCAGTTCCAAGGGGTTAAGGTGACACTCGAAAACAAAGAGCTAGGGGTAAAAAGAAGAAATGTGATTGGGCCTAAGAGTCTACACATGAACAAAAAGGTTATACGTTTTCTCATGCATATACATCTGATCCTGAGAGCTGCAATAATGTGACTCTGTTAGTAAATATTCATTCAGCACACGTTTGAGGATCAAGCCTCCACTGACACTACAGTTGTACGCAAAAGTTTGAACACCTGCAGTCAAATGTCAAGCTTTGTTGATTATCTATGCGAATATAAATTAACAGATATATAAATATATTTTGCAAAATGTATGATTTTCCTCCCAGTATGTTAGATTCAGCTAAAAACAGTGAGAACATAGGTATGTTCTTTGTAGAGGGTGTGGTAACTTATTTTTACCTTAGAAAATCAACAAAACATGTACTTTGACCTCAAACTTTTGCACACGACTGTATGTCTGCACCATTGTTTAAGTAAGCATCTATATAAAACACGTTTGAATCATTACCACAAATTTATGGCTGGATTTAAAAAGCATAGAAAACTCCAACTCATAGAAACTTTAACTCATAGAAAACACAAACCAGCCACCACTATTTCCTCTAATGTTAGTTAATGGAGTGGAATATGTAATGACAAATGAAACATATTTTCTGTGAGATGCTTTTATATTTTGTGTAATTCTTCCTCAAATCCATACATAATAGACATTTTTATGTATTTCCTGGCTTGTGCACCACAAACTGCAGTTTCATAAATGACACAAGAACAGAATGTGTTTAATTTGTTACTGATACTGATGCAAAAAGCTTTATACATCTGGAGAGGTGTGTTATTCTCCTGATCTGCATTTCTCTGTTCTTTTAACAGATTCACTGACAAATGTAGGAGGAGTCTTTATATGCTTGAACATATTAAGTACGTGTAGTTGACTCCATTTCTATCTAAGTAAAATGTATGTTTTGTGTTTTTAAATTGTAATATTTTCTGTTTCTTGTGCTGATCTGTGAGAAAGTCAGTGATAAATTAGGGTGGACAGCAATTTGTATTTCCAAGAAATCATGGAGAAGTTTTCCGAGATGCAGAGGAGAAAAACAGCCTAATTGGCTAAAGTTTAAAGCAGAGCCAAGTAAGTCTGTGTTTGGTTTAGATATATGTTAGCCTATATAGTAACATAACACAATATGAGACATATTTTACAGCCAGATGGTAAAAAGGACATAAAATATTGTGGCTTCCAGGTGGTTTCATTTGTTGAAAGGACAAAATGGCTTTCGTAACATTTCGGGGGCCGACCCTGAGATAAGTCTACTAGTCAATGGTGATCAGACGCATTGGACCAGACGTGTGACCATTTGTTGAACTGTCTGCCGGCTCATCAGGACCCAAATTTTGCGCGGACGACCTGAAGCTTGTAGCGCAAAATTGTAGTGCAAATAAAATTATCGCTACAGCTACGCCAAAATTTGTAGGCGCTACAGCTATTAGCGACATTTCATAAAACTGTAACGCTACAGCTATTAGGTAGAAATGTGTAGTTAGCTACAGAGACTGTTTTTTAACTGTACTGAAGTCCTGCATTATGACATCATAGTCATTACTACATAGACATAACTGTACTTTGATGTCCTGCATTATGACATCATAGTCATTACTACAACAGACATATATTTTAACTGTACTTGATTTCTGCATTATGACATCATATTCACTAACCACAGTGCCTTGAGGAAATTCACACACATCTCCACAGGAGCTTTACAGTTTGTTTTGTTTGCCAGCCAATCACTGCTGATCAGATGAAATGAGATCAGAGTTGAGATGTGTGAGCTTTATTGTGAACTAGGAGTGGGTGGAGCTACAGTGGTAAGACACAGTACACACAACAACATGAGAACAACACTGCTATGATGTCTAATGCTTGAGATCTGAACTCTCACTCAGAGCAATCATGCTGCCGTTCATCTCTGTGTTCATAGTTGTTTCGAGTCATATGTGGGCATGAGCCATTCTTTTGGAGTCATTTTCCAAAAGCTACAAAAAGCTACCAAAAGTAGCGCACTACTTCGCTACTCCCCCATCCTGCTTATATGGGGGGTTTAGTTTTTACTAAAGAGAGAGAGTTTTTCTGTTCTGGCTGCAGACATGCACTCTCAGCCTGACATGCACCGCCAGCCTATTGATGACGTCAGTGCCGCTCTGCCATGACTGTTTTTGGTCGGTTTTATGAGGAAAAACAGCGAAACGTACTGTTGGGCAAGAAGAGTTACACTGCATGTATATTAATGTTATCATATTGATAATAAGGTGATTAAATATGGAAACTTTCAAAATAAAACCCACCATGACGATGAGACACGAATGCCGGGTTTATACGCAGAAATACAAACAGGCTACTGAAACTCATGAAAGCCATGCTGAAGACGAATAGAATCGTTAGGAATAAAACCTGATGGTTTTGCTTACTGTTGCTGTTTCTGCCATTGTGGCAGAGAGTGCATGTGCACGTGACATCACTGGGGCTGACAGCGCATCTGTCTGAGAGTGCATGTCTGCAGTCAGACTCTGTTGCAGAGAGCACCCATTTTAAAACACACAGTATATCCACTGTTCTGACAACAGCAGCAGCTTCTTTTTTTGACTGCAAATTCTTATTTTTATCTATTTCCATTTCTTAGTAACAATTTCTTGACAGCTACACATCCTTTCAGACACATAGTACCTGTGGATTTTTTCAGATCTGAATCAAAAGTGGAGCTTGATATTCTCCAATCTCAAAAGGATGAAAGCTTTAAGCACCGTTTGTCTGATAAAGATAGTTTTCAAGGTCTTGCACTGTTGTTGTGACTCTCATTTTCTTTACATCTGTTAACAATATTATGAACTTCAGTCAGTAGGAAACTCCTCTTTAACCCCTTCCTTACAGGGTTTCCTTATATCTACTCACACATATCTCATGATGAAGAAATAACTTGAACTTAAAGGCTGCTTTAACTAGGAATTAAACAAATGAAAGATGATCTCAGACTTTCGAAAATTACAGTATATCTGTATAATCATCAGTGTTCAGAAAATGGTAGACATTGTGGTCTAGGGGGTGGAGCACATTGATACTTTTTTAAAATCTTTCTTCCTGTTTTTTAGTGTTTCCTTCACATGTTCTTAGACTGTCACTAAAGTCAGAGGATCTCCCATCATGCTGCCTTTTGTGCAATTTATTTTGATAGTGCTTGTAGGTGAGTGAGAATGAAATATACATACTACATTTGATACATCTTTATAAATACTTTATATCACCACATACTTAACATTTTACACTTTAAAAACAAAATAGCAAAAGAAAGTCTGTATAATGTTACAGTGGTTTTAGATTTAGAGTCCTGGTTTGGTTGTAAAATGTTGTTCTCTTTTTTATCAGGTGGAGTTTATTCAATCGATCCAGTGGAAACTGAAAAGCAGGTATCATTGGGTGACAGAGTTTCCCTCTCCTGCAGCTACAGCAGCAGTGATGTTTACCTTTATTGGTATCGCCAATATCCCTCATCTAAACTGGACCTTCTCCTGTATATGTATGAATATGGGAGTGTGAGTGGTTCTCCACCACCTGGCTTCTCTGCTAGGGTTGAGGATAAAAGATTTGATCTGGAGATCTCCTCTGCTGCATTATCAGACTCTGCACTCTACTACTGTGCAGAGGCTCCCACAGTGACAAGAAACCCAGCAACACTGTACAAAAACGGACTGTGTGATGAGGTGGTGTGGTTTTGTATTGGGTTTCCTGACAGGTGTTGCTCTCTTACTCAGCCAAATCCACAGAAAAATGTGGTTGATGAGTTTGAGTTCATGAGTTCATCATCAGCTTATTTTTGTACTAAGAGTAAGGAAGTATGACTACTATGACCAAAGGAGGGGACAGAGATCTATAAGCTTTGGTAGAAAGCACTTCTTTTTGACCCTGTTTACACCTGGTCATTTCATGCATCTTGACTATCAGGATAAGGCCAAGCCACATAAAATGCAAGTGTAAACACCCCCAAGAGACATTTAAAACATATACAAATCTGATCACTCAAACCACTTCAAGAGGTGGTCTCAAGCATTTCAGCCACATATCACAGCAGCGAAGATCTCTCCAAGACACATTTGACAGACACTACTGCACAACACATTGGACAGACACTACTGCACAACACAACAGGAACAGTAACCATGCAACATTGAAAACAAATATCTAAACTGCTTTGGTTGCCGCGAAATAAGTGGATTTGCGTATACAGAAATCAGATTTCAGTCTGACTAACTGGAGACGCATTTGAATACTAAGTGTAAATGCATGTGGCTAAAATCTTATCAGGATATAATCCAGATACTAGTAACATGAATTGACTAGATCTAAATAGGGTCTAAGGCATTTGTGGTAATCTCTGGTATCAGTCTCGTTTATCACCGTGGAGAAATTCCCTAGTCCTCCAAACAGAGCCCCTTCAGCTATGTAACGTTTGAAGGTTTTCCTTCATGTACTGCCTAGCAAAAGAAAGTCTTCCACAGCATTTCTATGGACTTCAGAACGGGGTCAAAAAGAAGTGCTTTCTACCAAAGCTTATAGATCTCTGTCCCCTCCTTTAGTCATAGTAGTCATACTTCCTCACTCTCAGTACAAAAATCCAGCTGTCTGACAGATGTCCTCACTGTGGAATTCATGGTTGACTATATGAGGCCTAACAAAATGAGCAAACACTCATTTAACAGCTACTATGTTTCGCGAATATTCTCTGGGCAGGCATTTTCATTATCGAGCACACCTCCTCTGCCTTCCTCTGAGGAGGCTGTGAGTTGTCTGCATTGTTTCTAAATGACAATTTCACAATCAGCTTCAGGTAAAACATGCAACACTGAAGTGTATGAGAGTAAAGTATCATTGCAGGACAACTAGGACAGTGTAGTGGACAGTGTCCTCACTGAGATTCCCCCAACATACTTACTCACCACCACTACCACGGTGTTTCCCCCTCAACCTGATTATATGTAGTAGAGATTTCAATGAGGAGCTGTTTTATCTCAATTTAGCCCACATGCAATGATCAAAATCTACCAGAAGAGGGCAGTGTTATTCTAGATTTGCTGGAATGAGGCGAGAATGTGGAAGCGGAAGTGAGAGACCAAGTAAAACAACCAATAGAAAATGTGAGACTGTAGTTTAATTGTGACATTCTCAGCATTCTGGCTTCTGTTTCTCATTTTAAATAATACTGAGGTGCATTGAAGCCTTGACACAGTGCAGATGTACGCCAAGGTTGAAACACCTACAGTCGAATGTCATGTTTTGTTGATTATCTAAGAGAATATAAATTAACACATACATAAATATAACTTCACAAAATTTATGATTTCCCCCCAGTATGTTAAACTCTAAAAAGCAGTAATTGTGCATTAATTTGTGGAGACGTATGTTCTTTGTAGAGGGTGTGGTAGCTTATTTTCCCTTAGAAAATCAACAAATCATGTAATTTGGCCTCAAACGTTTGCATATGACTGTATGTCTGCACTATTGATTAAGTAAGCATCTATATAAAACACATTTGGATCATCACCACAAATTTATGGCTGGATTTAAAAAGCACAGAAAACTCCACACAAACCAGCCACCACTAGTTGCTCTAACGTTAGTTAATGGAGTGGAATATGTAATTACAAATGAAACATATTTTCTGTGAGATCCTTTTACATTTTACATGATTCTTCCTCAAATCCATACATAATAAAGAAATGTATGAATTTTTATGTATTTCTTGGCATGTGCACCACAAATGGCAGTTTCATAAATAACACAAGAACAGAATGTGTTTAATTTGCTACTGAAACTGACACAAAAAGCTTTATACATCTGGAAGATTAGTGAACCGTGTTATTCTCCTGATCTGCATTCCTCTGTTCTTATAACAGATCCACTGACAAATGTAGGAGGAGTCTTTACATGCTTGAACAGTAGCACCAAATCTCTCCTCATTATCTGAACACTGGAACCACCATGATGTTTCTGTGCTCTCTGACTGTCTTTATCATCATGCTAGGTAAGTGTAGCTGACTCAATTTATAACTATCTCAAGTATATATTATTTGTTTTTAGATATTGATATTTTCTGTTTCTTGTGCTGATGTGTCTGAAAAATCAGTGATAAATTAGGGTGGACAGCAATTTATATTTCATACATCATTGATGAAAATTGTAATTTTTTTCCTCACAGAAAATTGTTCTGCACAGTCAATAGCACCACTGGAGAACAAAACGCAGGTTCATGCTCTTGAAGATGAGGCGGTTATTCTCTCTTGCGAGTATAAGGTTAGTGTGAATAATCTGCGTTGGTATCGTCAGTATCCTGGATCCAGACCAGAGTTCTTACTGCTGAAATATCCAGGAGCAAGTGGTGTTGTCCCTGCAAACCCTCCTTTCCCACGACTGGATGCTAAAGTGAATAGAAGTATAGTGGATCTGTTGATCTCCTCTGCTGCAGTATCAGACTCTGCACTCTATTACTGTGCCCTGGAGCCCACAGTGACAGGAAACCCAGCTACACTGTACAAAAACTTATTGCAGGATGACGCTTTGTATTTGGTATTAGGTTTGTAGTCAGATGTTGCTCTTGTTAATGCAATTGTGCTCGAGTGTGGTACAAGGCAACCATGCATAGTGTGAGCACACGCTAAAAGGAGAAAGATCTCATAGTCTTTAAGATTCTTTTGAGTATTTTAAAGATGTAAATGAAAATTTAAGAAATTCGTTTATATATTTTTTTTAAATTTAACTGAATGTGAGTACAGGTGTTCTGAATGAGAGTACAGGTGTAGAGTAAACAACAAATATTATAGAATAATCCTGAAGTACAGTAAAGAAGTACAAGTATTTTCCACCCCTGTCATACTGAAACCTGTACAGTTAAAAAGTGAATTATTGTAAAAGTGTCATTGGATCTTCTCCTTCTGCTTCTTGGTCTCTGTGTTACTCTACACATACATGCATTTTAGCTGTACTTTGATGCCTGGCATTATGACATCAAAGTCAAGAGACTTTGCAGAAAATTCTGAATGTTTAGATGTTGTCCTATTTGCCAGCCAATCACTGTAATCAGATGAAATGAGATCAGTGTTGAAATGTGTGAGCTTTATTGTAAGCTAAGAGTGTCTGGAGCTAGAAATAGTGAGAAACAGAACACACAACAACAGAGAGACAGCACTGCTATTAATGTCTAATGCTTGAGATCTGAACTCTCACTCGGCACAATCATGCTGCTCTTTTCTGTTTTCACGGTTGCTTTTAGGCACAATATATGCAATATTTCAAGGCATTACAGTTAAAGGACAGCATACAATCTATTTATGTCTTTAACTCTTTAAATATTATATCATTGCTGTCACACAGACACCTTATATCTTTTCTTTTTTTGTTTGTTTGTTGTCTTTTCTTTTTTTGCATTATTTGAACATTCTGGTTGCCCTTTGCCTTGTGGGAAAATTTCATGTTGAACGTACAAATAGAAATGGTCTAAAATGTTATGGAAAAATATTGTATTACATTAAGGTCTATTATAAGTTAAGAATGTTTTTTTTTCCTTCTCTTGTAAAGTTTTTCCTTCTCTTGTAAAGTGTCTTCTGACAGCAACAATATACTGCTGTGATATCTTTACAGGTAAAACACACAGACTCACAATCATACCTTTTTCAGAAAGGGAAGCTGTTTGCCTTTTATATTTAGACAAACTGCTTCCTCAACCTTCAAGCTCTCTGCTTTGTCTTCTGCTTTGGGAACAACCATCATCTTGCTGAAGCTCATACTAATATAAACAAATCAGCCTCTTTAAAAGCTCCTTAATACTCCTTTTTTATTGTCAAAGATTAAATACAGACACCTTTGTATCTGCCTTCTTGAGAAACATTCTGATGCACTGCATTATCTACAACATGAAAATGAACATTAAGGTGAATGTGCAATGATTATTTAGGAATTTGACATCAAAACTATATCTAATAAACAAAATATCATGCCTATTGTATTAAATGCCCTTTCAGCCAAGGCTCTTCAATGAAACCAGGACCAAAGGAAGCTTTTAAATGCAATTTTTAAATGCAATCATTACCCCCAAATGTGTACAGCTGTTTTCATGATCAGCCAAGACATGCTTGGAATCCAAAGTTTACTTTCTTAGTTTTGCACTGGAGCAACAATGCTAATATAGCTAAAAAGTAATGGAAAGCCTCTTTTTAGCATCATGCAAATGCAAATATCTTTTGTGGTGTCTCCTGTGACATGGCATGTGGTCTAATAATAATGAAAGCAGGGTTCAAGTTGTTTACCACTAGACTAGAGGGGTCTGCACTGTTCAAATAAGACCATAAAGCTTAAATATGCACTTGAAAAAAGAATTAGTATGACCTTGTCAGAATAATTTTAGAAGTAATTTGATCTTTTCACTTCAATTATTTAACTAAATACAGACACCACTCTTTATTTGTTTAATTTCCACCCAAAATAGCCATTAAGAATGAGTTAGTTTTCAGTGTCAGAAAAAAGCAGGAAACATTAACAGAACATTATACAGAAGCTTCAACAAGTCAATATATTTTTGTTCAGTATTTAGCATGTCCATATCTTCCTTTATAACAGCTTCTGTAATTTTTGAAATACTTGCCTACCAGTTTTTTTAAAGAAATCTACAATGATATTTTTGCACACCTCCAAAGTTCAGTCTTAGAAGTTGGTTGCAGTTTCTATGTAATCTTCTATGTAATCTCTTCTGACAAATCTCATGAAAAATTAATAACTTACATGTAACTTGTTAATGGCCGTATTAATTGGAAATTAATAAGAAGTGAAATAATTTTTGAGCATTACCGTATAACATCATCAGCACTTTGAAAATGGAGACAACTTGTGGTTGAGGAGGTGGAAAACAATGACTTAACAGTAATTTTCCTTCATTGCCATTGATTGTGCTCGTAGGTGCGTGAGTATGAAATACACATACTTCATTTAGTACCCTTTTAGAAATACACTATAACACCACATACTAAACAGTTCAAAGCAAACCTAAAAAAGCAAAAGAAAGTCTGTGTTCCTGGTTACAGTCCTTTTTGATTTAGCTTGGCTTGGTTTCCTGCCAGCATTGGGGTTCCTGCCAGGTGTTGCTCTCTTGCTCAGCAGAATACACAGAAAAAATGAAAAATTTGAAAAAAATGATAAATTTGGGTTCATGAGTTCAGACCACATCATCAACTTATTTTTGCATTAACAGGAAAGAAAGAATGACTAGTATGACTAAAGGAGGGGACAGTCTCGTACATTAACTTCTTACAGAAAGCCAAATGAATTATGTGCTCAATCTTCCACTGTAGAATGGTTCTCAGGGCGGTACTGTGCCGTTCTGCGTTGCTGCAGACATGTGAGGCCATTAACAGTTTCTTTTTCCATCTGCTGTGCTGCTAAAATTAGAACCAAGATATCTTTAAAAAATGAATAAACCACAGAAAACTGACTCAGCAATGGAACAGAATATGTTCAATTCTGGCTCTCACTCTGACAGGTATCACTCTTTTTGTGCTTACAGAGTCTTTATTCTCTTAACAAGTCTTGTTTGAGCATAATTAGCTAGAACCAAACCTGCACTGTGGTGGGAAGTCTGCTTTGTCTAGGCCATAAGCTAAGCAAACTAAGCAAAAGGAGCTAGTTAGAATTAGCCTAGCTAAGAGGTGACAGATCCAAACACCATGGAACAAGTTTTATTTCAGCGTTCTGTCCCTCCAAAACCAGCCGCTCAACTTTGTTTCCTCAGATGTGAGTCATTATCTCCTAAAGTAATGTCAGTGTGGGTTCTGTTATTTAGAATCAAACCTGTTTTGTGCTGGTACTTTGTTAGCACAGCTAATGCTAATCAGCTTCTCTCTTTTATACACTTAAAAATGATGGTGCTTCAGGGGTTCTGTAGTGCAGAAAATGGTTCTATATAGACCCATGAACACTAAAAGAACCCCTCGCTTAATAAAAGGGTTCTTTACATCCTCAAAGTGGTCCTCAGGTTGATGGAAAATGTGCTGTTGATGGTTCTATATAGCACCAGAAAGGGTTCTTCTATTATAACAAGCCTGACATCATAACAATAGAAGAACCATTTTGGTGCTGTATAGAACTCTTTTCGAAAAGGTTCTATATAAAACCATGTTCAGCACATTCTCCATCAGTCTGATGAGCCCTTTCATGATAGAACCATGAACACTCAAAGAACCCTTTGCACGATTAAAGGGTTGTTTGAGTGTTCATAGTTCTATATAGAACTTATTTAACAAAAGAAGCCTTGAAGAGACTGTTTAGGGTGGTTTAACATTTAGCAATTGTTGCTAGATTGATGGTTGGACAGTTACTGAATGGTGGATTCCAAAATATTTATTCGAATGGTGGAAAATCAGGTGAACATGCATTGGCATAGTGCCAAAGTAAATATAGAACTAATCAGTCAATAGATTTGTCATTGCATTATCCCACCTAGCCGTGTCTGGAGAGCTGTGCTTAGCAAGGTGTGTAAGTGTTTCATGTTGAATCTTGTCCATGTGGAAATGCCACTGGAGCGTCTTTTCCCCATGCTCAGAACCGTTCGGCCCTGCAGCGGAAGAGGCCAACTGGCCAGTGGTGAACAATGTACACAACTGCTGTAATACAGTGAAAGTAGAAATACTCTTTATAAACTTATATTGCTGCTTTGGCTAAAGTACAACTGAACTTGTTTTAAAATGTAGTTAAGTTCCAAATATAAAAGCAATGTAAGCTATTCTAGCTATTATATTTATTATGCTATATGATATCATCAGAAATTTGAGGGTTGTGTTTAAGCCACTGAAACAACCAGTAACACACAGACATGTAATGACAGAAATCTACCAGAAGAGGGCAGGTTTAATCTAGATTTGCTGGATTGTGGTGAGTTATGCATTAGTAAGAGGAAGCTGAAGTGAGGGACCATGTAAAACTACCATAAAAAAATCTGAGAGTCCAGTTTAATCGTGGTATTCTCAAGTGATCTGTGGCTTCTGTTTCTCCTCTAAATATATTCTGCACATACTGAGATTCAGCACAACTTTTGAAAGGTCAGTAAGTGGAGCAGAACAAAGCTACACAACAACAATAGGCTGACTTACCAACACTCAGAGTGTCTATGAAAATAAAATGAAGCACAAACTGCATGGATCTAATCGTAAATCTGAAAATCAGAGACATAAAATTATTTAAGAACTTTTTTTTTTAAATAAATCACATCGCATAGACATTACAATTTAAACTTCCAACAGCATAACATGAGTATAACACAGTACAAAGTAAAGGCAGGACAAGGTGAATCAACAAACTAGTAATTTGTTAAAAAAAAAAATAGAAATCTGAGATTAGAGACCTGTGTTATTCTCCTGATCTGCACTCCTCTGTTCTTATAACAGATCCACTGACAAATGTAGGAGGAGTCTTTACATGCTTGAACAGTAGCACCAAATCTCTCCTCATTATCTGAACACTGGAACCACCATGATGTTTCTGTGCTCTCTGACTGTCTTTATCATCATGCTAGGTGTGTGTTATCGACTACATTTATATCTGTGTGAAATACATTTTCATGTTTTCTCTTTTTGACTTTGCAATAGTGTGTATGTGTATGATATGTCAGTGATAAGGTTCAATGGCAATTCATCTTCTGAAAAAAATGCAAAATGTTTATGATTTTTATTTCTTTACAGAGAACTGTGTTTCACAGTCAATAGAACCACTAGAGAACGAAATTTATGATCTTGAAGATGAGACAGTTACTCTCTCCTGCACGTATAAGGGTAGTGTGAGTAATCTGCAGTGGTATCGTCAGTATCCTGGATCCAGACCAGTGTATTTGCTGATGACATTTCCAGGATCAGATTCTGTGAGCCATGCAACCCCACGCTTTCCCCGACTGGATGCTAAAGAAAAGAACAAAACAGTGAATCTGATAATCTCCTCTGCTGCAGTATCAGACTCTGCACTCTACTACTGTGCACTGACACCCACAGTGACAGGAAACCCAGCTACACTGTACAAAAACTTATTGCAGGATGATACTTTGCATTTGGTGTTACACTGTAAAAAGTGGCTCATCAGATCTACTTAAAAATTACTTCATGTAGTAACAAGCAATTGAAGTAGTTTTAGTCAACTTAAAAATATGCGTTAATTGAAAGAATCGTTTATTCAAAGTACTTATTTAGATTGAATAAAACTACTTAATTTCCTTGTTACCACATGAAGTTATCTTTTAAGTAGATCTGATGAGCCACTTTTTACAGTATAGGTTTGTAGTCAGATGTTGCTCTTGTTAATGCAATTGTGCTCAAGTGTGGTACAAGGCAACCATGCATAGTGTGAGCACACGCTAAAAGGAGAAAGATCTCATAGTCTTTAAGATTCTTTTGAAGAATCTTGAAGAATTTTGAAGGTGTAAATGACAGTTTAAGAAATTGGAAGTTTATATTTTTTTTCTTAGAAATTCAACTGAATGAAAGTACAGGTGTTTTGTATCAACATAGTTAACAACAAACATTATAAAATAATCCTGAATTATAGTAAAGAAGTACAAGTATTTTCCACCCTTGTCATACTGAAACCTGTACAGTTAAAAAGTGATTTGTTGTAAAAGTGTCATTGGATCTTCTCCGTCTGCTTCTTGGTCTCTGTGTTACTCTACACATACATGCGTTTTAGCTGTACCTTGATGTCCTGCATTATGACAGCAAAGTCAAATGACTTTGCAGAAAATTCACACATCTCCACAGAAGCTTTAGAGATTGTTCTGTTTGCCAGTGAATCACTGTATTATCAGATGAAATGAATCAGCATTGACATGTGAGCTTTAATGTAAACTAAGAGTTGGTAGAGCTAGAAGTGAGGTACGGTACACACAACAACAGAGAGGCAACACTGCTATTAATGTCTAATGCTTGAGATCTGAACTCTCACTCAGCACAATCATGCTGCTCTTTTTTGTTTTCATGGTTGCTTTCAAGCACAATATATGCAATATTCCAAGGGATTACAGTTAAAGGACAGCATACAATCTATATCTTTAAATATTTAAATATTATATCATGCTGTCACACAGAAACCTTATATCTCATTTTTTTTTTGTTGTCTTTCCTTTTTTTTGCATTATTTGAACATTCCAGTTACCCTTTGACTTGAGGTAACTGGCCTCTTTAAATGCCCCTTAATGCCTCCTTCTTTCATTGTCAAATATTAAATACACACACCTTTATATGTGCCTTCTTGAGGAACATTCTGATGCACTGAATTATCTACAACATGAACATTAAGGTCAATTTGCAATTAATATTTATAATTAATTTCACATCTAAACTGTGTCTAACACATAAAATATCATGCCTGTTGTGCTGAATGCCCTTTCAGCCAAGGCTCTTCAATGAAACATGGATCAGAAATAGTTTTTAAATGCCATTATTAGTAAAACATTTTAGGTCAAAATGACAAATTAATAAAATGCTATAGGCATAAAATCAAATTACCCTCCAAATGTGTACAGTTTTGTACATGATCAGCCAAGACATGCTTGGAATCCAACGTTTGCTTTCTTAGGTTTGTACTGGAGCAACAATGCTAATACAGCTGAACTTCAGTCAGAAGGAAACTGATTTAATGACATATTTCCATTTGAATTTACTGTTTCTCATGCAAGTGGACTGTCTTTTATCTAATCTTCTCTGACAAATCTGATGAAAAATGAATAACTTATTTATACCTTGTTAATGGCCATATTAATTGAAAAATAATAAGTGAAAGGACTTTTGAATATCACTGTATAACATCATCAATGCTCTGAAAATGGGGGCAAGTTGTGGTTAAGGAGGTGGAGCATAATGACCTAACAGTAATTTTCCTTCATTGCCATGTTTCCAGTCTGTCACTGAACACAGAGGATCTCCCATCATGCTGACATTAGTTCATTTTATTTTGATAGGGCTTGTAGGTGAGTATGAGATACACATACTACACTTGTTACATTTTTAGAAATACCTTATAACACCACATACTAAACAGTTTACACCTCAAAAACAAAATAGCAAAAGATAATCTGTTTACCCGGTTACAGTGGTTTTAGACTTGGATACCTGGCATAATTTTATATTTTATGTATTTTTATAGTTTATAATATATCTTAAATGTTTTTCTCTTTTATATCAGGTGGAGTTTATTCAATCAGTCCATTGGAAACTGAAAAGCAGGTTTCAGTGGGTGACAGTGTTTCCCTTTCCTGCAGCTACAGCAGTGGCAATGTGTACAGTATTTACTGGTATCGCCAATATCCCTCATCTAAACTGGACTACCTACTGTATATAACTCCATCAGGGGATTTGAGTGACCCTCTACCACCTGGATTCTCTGCTCGGGTTAAGAACAATAGAGTGGATCTGTTGATCTCCTCTGCTGCATTATCACACTCTGCACTCTACTACTGTGCCTTGAGGCCCACAGTGACAAGAAACCCAGCTACACTGTACAAAAACTGATTGTGTGATGAGGTGATGTGGTTTTGTATTGGGTTTCCTGCCAGGTGTTGCTCTCTTGCTCAGCAGAATACACAGAAAAAATGTGGTTGATAAATTTGGGTTCATGAGTTCAAACCACATTATCAACTTATTTTTGCATTAAGAGGAAAGAAAGAATGACTAGTATGACTGAAGGAGAGACAGAGATCTATAAGAAGTGGGTTATTGGCTTCAGGGTGGTTTCTGCTTTATGCTAGTGCTATCACCTTGGTAGAAATAATGGTAACACTTTCTATGAATGTCACCTTTGTAAGCATCTATAAACACATTCATAACATGTTAGAATGCATTCATAAGGGATTATAAACATGGCTATAAATATTTATAAAAATGCATTATACATTATAGCCATGCTTATTATGCATTATGAATTGTTAACATAATACATTATAAGTACTGATCATAACAAATTATAAGAGCTCATAAGTTGTATTTGTCCACTCTAAGTAAAGTGAAGCATACTGTACTAAAACCTCCTCCAGTGTTAAGAGTGAGGCGTCAAGTTGAAGTATTTACTGAAGAATTTACTGAAACACTAAAAAATACACAATAAAGCTCATTACAGGCTTCAAATGTCAGATTTTAAACAAGTGCTGCCATCAGTGCTTTACCCAATGTGGGAAAGTCAATGTACACCACCGTTAGCTTGGTATTTGTCTTTACGCTCTCCAAGCTGGGACTGACTTCTTTGGCACTGACAGTATAACATGTTATCAACACTACTTATAATGCATTATATTAACAATTCATAATGTATAATAAACATGGCTATAAAGTGTAATCCAGTGTAATTCAATTTTATAAATGTTTATACTCATGTTTATAATGCCATATGAAGGCATCATAACATGTTATAAATGTGTTTATAGATGCTTACAAACATGACATTCATAGAAAGCGTTACCGAAATAACTTTCTGAAGGCATGTCTTGTAATTATCTATCAGTCTCCTACATTAACTTCTTACAGAACCCCCTTCAGTTGAATGAAGTTTGAGGGTTTTCTTGGATGTACTGTCTACTAAAAGTCTTCCACAGCATTTCTGTAGAGGTTAGAAATGAGCTTTGACTTGGCCATTCCATAATTCTCCTTTTCTTTGTTTTTTTGAGTCATTCTTTTAGGGCCATTGTGGTGTTTTTAAGTGCTACTGTTTCTGTGCTCTCTGACTGTCTTTGTGATTATTCTAAGTATGTGTTATTAGCTACATTTATATGTGAAATATATTTTATTGTTTTATTTTTTGACTTTGCAACAATATGTATGTGTATGACATGTCAGTGATAAGTTAGGTTCAATGGCAGTTTATCTCCTGAAAAAAAAAATCAAAATGTTTTTGATTTTTATTTCTTCACAGGGAACTGTGTTTCACAGTCAATAGCACCACAAAAAAAAACAAAAAAAAACAAAAACAAAATTCATGCTCTTGAGAATGAGACAGTTAATCACTCCTGCAAGTATCCAGATCCCGACCAGAGATCTTGCTGCTAAAATATCCACAGGCCACTGATGTAGTCCATGCAGACCCCCCTTTGCTGCGACTGGATGCTACAGTGAATGAAAATATAGTAAATCTAACTATCTAATATCTCCTCTGCTGCAGTATCAGACTCTGCACTCTACTACTGTGGTCTGATACCCACAGTGTCAGGAAACCCAACTACACTTTTCCAAAAACTCATTCCAGGATGATGCTTAATGGTTTGATTTTCAGCTTTTTCAAGCATTGCTCTCTTTATGAGTATATACAGAAAACTAGTGTTGATCATTGTAATTGGAGTTTAAATATGTACATGTTTGGACAGTATGTGAAATGTTAATGAAAGCAGAAAGCAGTGAATAGTTTGAATATATTGTGCTGCTTGAAAGTTTGTAAATGCTTTAGCATTATGTGAATTTCCACATAAATGTGATCTAAATATGATCAGATCTTCCTTTAAGTCATAACAATGGAAAAAGAGAATATAATAAAACTGCTTTTAGTAAGTGGTGTGACTCACTTAAGCAACAGTTCTGTTACTGTTGATCAGCCCTGCACATTGACTTCTACGAATCTTGGCCTATTTTGCCTTACGGAACTACCTCAACTCTGCTATGTTGGTGGGCTTTTTTGCATGAATGCCACACCTAAGGTTCTGCCTCAATATTTCTATTGGATTAAGGTGTGGACTTTGAAAAAGCCATTCCAAAATGGATGAAAACTAATACTAGCTGGCAAACTTCAGGCCCTCAGGCAGCACTGCATTTAAAATCCTGGAGTGGAAATTCGGTAGTGGAAATCACTGCATGGGCTCAAGAACACTTCCAAAAACCACTGTCTGTGAACACAGTTTGCCACTGCAACCATGATGCAAAGAAGAAACCAAACAGGATACCATACATAAACATACATAAACAGGATCCAGAAAGACCACCAGGTTCATTTAAGAAAAACTGAGGTGAAGTGGAAAACTGGCCTGTGGTCTGACAAATCAAAATTTGAAATTCTTTTTGGAAATCATGGACGCCGCATCCTCCAAGCTAAAGAGGAGCAGGTCCATCCAGCTTGTTATCTTCACACATTTTAAAAACATCTGTGATGGTATGGGGTAACTTACATGTCTGTGGTGTTATTAATGTTGAGTGATATATACAGGTTTTGCATTAACATATGCTGCCATCCAGATGACGTCTTTTTCAGGGAAACCTTGCTTATTTTAGCAAGAAATGCCAAACCACATTATGTACGTATTACAACAACTTGGCTCTATAGTAAAATAGTCCGGGTGCTAAACTGGCCTGTCTGAAGTCCAGACATGTCACCCATTAAAAGCATTTGGTGCATCATGAAACAAAATATATGACAAAGGTGACCCATCTCTTTTTTGGACCCATTTCTTTTTTGGTTGAGTGGCTGAAATCCTGTATCAAGCAAGAATGAAAAAATATTTCATTCTTTCAAAACTACAGCAATTGGTCTCCTCAGTTCCCAAATGCTTTCAGACTCAAGTTAAAAGAAGAGGTGATGCAACATTGAGGTAAAACATGCCTCCGTCCCAACATTTTTATAATTTGTTACTGGCATCAAATTTAAAATGGGCATATATTTTACAAAACAAAACACACTAAACGCTTTCTCTGGGTCGCGGTGGGGTGCTGGAGCTCTGCTCTTTCTTTTTTTTTACATTTGATATGTTGGCTTCGTATTAATTTCAAGTAAATTTAGAGTTTAAATTATTTGCACATAATTGCATTCTGCATTTATATTTTGCACTTTTTTGGAAACAGATTTGTGTAATTTAATTAAGGATCTGATCTCATTTTAGGTCAAACCTATGCAGAATTTTTTTAGCAAAGCAGACAGCCTCAACTCATCTTTTCTCATAAAGGACTTTTATTGGATGCTCCTTTTACACCAAAGCATGACTGATTATTTTTGTCATCAAAAACAAGTCATACTGATATTCCAGCTACATTGTAATGTGTTGCAGGCATGCATTTCAAAATTGATGTACATAAAAAAACATGCTGTTGATGAGATAAAACATCAAATTATTTTTGTCTTGTCTTTGTACTGTTTTCATTAAATACAGGTCAAAGTGCTACAACCAATACTCACTGCACAGGTGTAGCACACAAAATTTCACAACACACTCAGAGTAATGTTAAGGAAGGTAAGAGAGAAGGCAGCACTCACTTAAAAAGAGCTTCGGGATGACCTGAAAGCAGCAGGAACAACAGTTACATAGACAACAATAAGCAATGAACTGCACCATCATCTCTGCTCCTACAACCCACAAAAAACTCCTCTGCTAACAAAAAAAGATCAGAGATTCACGTCTAAAATTTGCACACTAGCTTTTAGACAAATTAGAATTCTTTGGAAATGATTTGGGTCACCATGTTTAGAGAAAGAAAGCATGTGTGATCCCACAAATACTAAACCTACAGTGAAGTACGGAGGTGGGAGCATCATGAAATGGGGCTGCTGCTATGCAAACTGTACTGGTGCATTGCACATCATTGAAGGAAACATAAATGGAGCTATGTCCCAGGACATTACAGGAGAGTTTCATCTGCCATGAAGCTGAATCTGGGAAGCAGATGAAAATTTGAACAAGATGACCTTGAAACCTTTTCTCACTATTAATTATTATTATTATTATTATTATTATTATTATTATTATTATTTTTTTTTAAATATATCTTTGTTTATGCTTATGAATACATTCTTTTTGGTTCATATGTATAACTACAAAACCAAATGGCATTATCTGTGTAAATAAGGTAATGCTTTACTGTAGGGAAATGTTCATGTAGATGTAATGATGGAAGTCTACCAGAAGAGGGCAGCTTCAGTCTAGATTTGCTGGATTGAGCTGAGTTATTCATTTGCAAGAGGAAGCTGAAGTGAGTGACAAAGTAAAACAACCTTATGAAACCCAAGACTTTAGTTTAATCAAGGTGTTCTCAGATGGTCTGTGGCTTCTGTGTCTCCTTTCACTATATTCAGCACATACTGACATATTCAGCACATTCTTTAAAGCTCTGTAAGTGGAACAGAACAAAGCTGCACAACAGTAAGCTGATTTTGTAACATTCAGAGTGTCTGTGAGAATAAAATGAAGAAAAAACTGCACTGATCTACTGTAATCAGAGCCATAATCAAAAACATCAACATTCATCAGCCACATCAAATATACATGAGAATTTAAACATCCATGAGTTTAACATAGCAATAAAGTAGAGAGAGGAAAAGGTGAAATGAGGAAGCTAAAAATAATTGAGGCTCAGAAAAATAGTAATTATCTTAGGAGTCCCAGACATCCCTCTGTTCTTATAACAGACCCACTGACAAGTGTAGGAGGAGTCTTTACATGCTTGAACAGTAGCACCAAATCTCTCCTCATTATCTGAACACTGGAACCACCATGATGTTTCTGTGCTCTCTGGCTGTCTTTATCATCATGCTAGGTATGTGTTATTAACTACAGTAATAACTATTTTTCAGTTTTTATTGAATTTGTGGTGATGTTTGTGTATGGAATATCAGTGATTAGGTAGAGATTTTTTTTAAGAAGAATAAAGGATGCAAACTTTTTATGATTTTTTATCTTCACAGGGAACTGTGTTTCACAGTCAATAGAACCACTGAACAACAAAATACTGGTTCATGCTCTTGAGGATGAGACAGTTACTCTCTCCTGCAATTATGACTATAGTGCTATCCCTAACAGTCTGCAGTGGTATTGTCAGTATCCTGGATCCAGACCAGAGTATTTACTGATGATATTGCCAGCATCAAAAACTGTGAGCTACGCAACGCCACGTTTTCCACGACTGGATACTACAGAAAATAACAAAACAGTGAATCTGATAATCTCCTCTGCTGCAGTATCAGACTCTGCACTCTACTACTGTGCCATGGAGCCCACAGTGACAGGAAACCCAGCTACACCGTACAAAAACTCACTGCAGGATGATGCTTTGCATTTTATATTGAGTTTCTTTCAGATTTCTACCATCCTTTCCTCAATTCACAGAACAACATGGTTGATGAAAGAGTTGTAATTTCAAGGTTGTGTGTGTGTGTGTGTGTGTGTGTGTGTGTAAATTATATATATTAAAAAGAAAGTCAGCAATATTTAACACATGCAATGATGGAAGGGGAGAAGGGCAGATTTAATTTAGATTTTCTAGATTGATTTGAGTCTCAGATGATGATGATGTGGCTTTTGTACCTCCCTTAAACTTTTACAGAGTGGCAATTCATATTTTATATAATTCTGATGCTAAGTTACATTTAAGTAAATAGTCTAGACTAAGGTTGTGATGTATGGAGCCATCACATGAACAAAACAGTGATTTTCAAATATTCAGATATATACAGCTCCTGATGAGTTCATAATTAATGTTCAATGTACCAAGACTGGGCCGAAAACTGATTAAAGATCCCTTTTGAATTCCTGAAGTCATCAAAGTGATGAGACAAGCAGAAAAGTCCAAAGAATTTAAAGGTAAATGTTCATGCAGTTGTAATGATGAACCCCCCAGAGAGTGATTGAAATCAAGTGCAGGTTTATTGAAGAATTTGAATAATCATAAACACAGACAGGCAGGGTCAAAACCATAAGAGCTTCACATGAAATAAGGCAGAAAGTCCAAAACTAACATCCAGATATCAATAACGTAATTCATGAGCAAGGAGTCATAACCAGAGAATACATACAAGGAATGTACTGCTCAGAATTGCTAGGAGAAAACATAACAAGACTTCGCACCAAGCTTAGTTCAGGGTTCAACTTAAGTAGCCCACTAATGGGCTTCTGATTAGACACAGGTGTCAGCATGATTCAGTACTCAGCTGAGTGAGACCTCTGTTGGCGTGGAGGGGAACCGGCAACTGACAGCAGTCTATCACTGATACAGAATACTTCATCAGCTCAGCCGCTGAATCAACTGATGTTTTATATAAGAACATTAGAACTCATTCCACATGTGCTGAGGCAACACTGCTACTTTCAGGCATCAAGACTATATAGTTAGAAAAGGGGAGAACAATACAACCAGCTGTTGGCCTAGGTTTGATTCCCTGGCTGGGCGACCGGGGTCCTTTCTGTGTGGAGTTTGCATGGTCTGCCCGTGTCTTCATGGGTTTCCTCCAATAGTCTGAAGACATGCAGTCTGGCCAGTTGGAAATACTAAATTGTTCTAGGTGTGAGAGTCTGTAAGCGTGTGTCTGTGATTGACTCACAACCTGTCCAGTGTGTTTTCTGCCTTCCTGTCCAATGAGCACTGAGCAACAAGGTCTTACAAAATGCCTGCACAGACCCCTGACCTCAACCCCACTGAACATATTTTGGATAAATTGCAATTTTATAGCTCAGTGAGGGGGAGAGGGACTCCATGTTAATGCCAATAGTCTTGAAATGGAATGTCCAACCAGCTCATATAGGTGTGATTAACAAGTGACAACATACTTTTCACCAAATTGTGTATATGGATCATAAACTCAGGCTCAGGTGGCAATTTTGTACATAATACCCCAAAAGACTGTGTTCATTTTGCACCTCAGACTGACAAGCTTTGCAAATCAGGCAAAGAAATGAAGATCAAAACTGCATGTGTCTGTTCCAACATCATTTGAATTCAAAGCAGAGGTTTAATCTTACTTCTTTTTAAACCAACCACTCAAATGTCACATTAAATACACATTTGAATTGAATTTTCTATGAGTATAATCACATAAAGCCCACACTAACAAAATAAAGAGAACACAGAGTGAAAAGAAAATTATTTGCAGTTCGTTGGTCTTTACAAAAAAAGAAAACCAATACTTTTGTCAGCTGGGATATTAGAAAACTGTGTGATTCCTCTGCATTCCACTGTTTTATATATATACATATATATATATATATATATATGTATATATATAACTCTTTCTTACATGCAAAGATATATATATATATATATATATATATATATATATATATATATATATATATATGTGTGTGTGTGTGTGTGTGTGTGTGTGTGTATAGAGGAATTGCACTTCCATTAGAATGATATACTATTAAAGGGAGGACAAAATGAAACGACATACTTACTGAGGCCTTTAAAGAAAGAAAAAGTAATTTTATTAGCAGTCATATTAAAATAACTGTTTAAATATCCCGGACTGCGTTCCTCTGTTCTTAAAACAGACCCACTTAAATGTAGGAGGAGTCTTTACATGCTTGAACAGTAGCACCAAATCTCTCCTCATTATCTGAACACTGGAACCACCATGATGTTTCTGTGCTCTCTGACTGTCTTTATGATCATGATAGGTAAGTGTTATTAAATACATTTATTACTCTGTGAAATTTTCCTGTGATTGACATTGTGGTAATGTGTGTTTATGTTATGTATGTGTTAAGCTGGGTTGATTGGCAGGTCATCTTTTTTTAAAGAAGAAAAAAGAACGCAAAATGTGTGATTTTTTTTTTTCTTCACAGAGAACTGTATTTCACAGTCAATAGCACCACCGGACAACAAAATACTGGTTCATGCTCTTGAAGATGATAAAGTTACTCTCTCCTGCAAGTATAATGATAGTGGTACTCCGAGGAATCTGCAGTGGTATCGTCAGTATCCTGGATCCAGACCAGAGTATTTACTGATGATATTTCCAGCAACAAAAGCTGTGAGCTACGCAACGCCACATTTTCCACGACTGAATATTGAAGAAAATAATACTATAGTTAGTCTGTTGATCTCCTCTGCTGCAGTATCAGACTCTGCACTCTACTACTGTGCCATGCAGCCCACAGTGACAGGAAACCCAGCTACACTGTACAAAAACCCATTGCAGGATGCCTTGCATTGTATGTGTGTGTGTGTGTGTGAGTGTGTGTGTGTGTGTGTGTGTGTGTGTGTGTGTATACACACACAGAGAGATGTAATGATTCAAGTCTACCAGAAGAGGGCAGGTTTGATCTACATTTGCTGGAGTGAAGTAAGTTATTCTTTATTTCAGGGGTATTTAATTAAAATTCGATAAGGTCCAGTTAGAGAAAATTTCCTCAAACAAAGGTTCGAAACATCATAATGTCTAACTTGCATCATGATTCAGTGTCAGTTTGCTTTTTTTAGAGCTCACCATGTAAAATAAATTCCCTCTGACTCACTTTCTTCTCCGACTGCTGTTTCTCCCCTTATATCTCCCCTGTGTGTGCATCACTCGAGTCTCAGTGCTCATCGTAATGCACAGATCTGATTGGCTGAGTAGCGTCACGTGTGGTATTTACAACACATGCGATTGGTCTGTAAGCTTTCCGGGATGCTAAAGCGGTACCATAAAGGCTAGAGAAGTTATGCTGATTAAAATAGAACCACTCCGTCAAAATTAACAATTCAACAATTATTGCTCATAGGTCCAGGTCTGCATAAGACAGTTTCTGGGTCCAGACTCAGACGGCGGTCCACCTATTAGTGACCTCTGCTTTAGAGGATGCTGAAGTGAGGTACCAAGAAAAACAGCCATAAGAGAAACTGAGACTGAAGTTCAGTTGTGCTATTCTCAGATGATCTGTGGCTTCTGGATTTCTGGTTCTCCTTTAAGGTCATATTTTATATGAAACTGATGCAAAGTTCTATATTTTTATCATTGACTTTAACCCTCTGGAGAACAAAATGTAGGTTCATGCAATCAGTCTTAATTGTATGATCGTAATGTATACAGTTTGCATATTTAGCATGTTGTTTGAAAGATCTATAAGTAATTCAGACCAAATTGCAACATACAGTGTCTATACATGAACGTATGCACTATTTGGACGAATGTATGTGGACATGCCTTTGAATGTTACAGTTCAGATGTTTGAGACATACCCGTTGCCAACAGATGTATAAGATTAAACGCAAAGTAATGCAATCTGCTTAGACATAGAATCTCCATAGAATTTAAAGTGCTGTAGAATACATGCAGTTGTTTTTTAATTTGTCCTCTGATGTCTACATACAAACTATGTGACTTTTAGTGCTACTTACAGGTTGTGGTCAGAGTGGTCATGCTAATAAAGTTGGAGCTGCCCCTCTCTTCAGTCTCTTCAGTCTCATATGCTAAGCGAAGCTGCTTGACATTGTCCAAGGTGTGAGAAACTGTCCAGAGTGAAATATGCAAACTAACAAACTACACTATCAGCAAACTAAGAACTTTGAATGGAAGTTTCTGGGATCCTGTTAAAGATGTGAAGTTGGCTTCTCAGTCGCCAACATGTTTTGTGAATTTACCGTTTCACCTTAAATGGTCCTGCAGTTACACTCTGGCACTGTATGCTCTGGCACCTGTACATGCTGTAGCATTTAAGGTGGAGCATTTGAATTAAGTAGCTGATTAACCTTGTCTAAAACTGAACATCAACCATGTCCATCGTGATTCAGTTCTTTGTTCATAATAAAAGAGCACTCACCTATACGTGCTATATTTATTGTCTTCTTCTGCTCCAACGCTACAATATGTAGTAGCTAACTAGCTGTTAGTCATATCTATGATGAATAGCTGCATTTGTAAATTTTTGTTACAAGCACAAACTCATGTAGAAACACAGTATTTTATTCAGTACAGAACTTGCAATCCGTACACTGTTAGTTCCAGAGGCAGTGCCTCAGGGAGAAGAGCAGCACGTAGTCCTTTACTGATGCAACTTAAGACATGAGACAGGATGAGCTACTTAAGGAGGCAGCTAATAGATGTTCCAACCAATGAACCCGTTGTTGAGCAGTTTCAGTGAAAATAACAGTAATTTTATTTAATGTTTTTAGCTTTTCTCTTTTGAACATCCTAATGATTGCAATGATTGTTTTAACATAGATTAATTCTAATCCTTATGAAAGTACAGCAAGGCTGATGATTCAAAACACATTTTCATTATTTCATTATTCTGTTATTTAACACTTAAATGTATACCAACCAACAACATAAAGAAATACTGTATAAAATATATGTATGGCAGAGGCAGTCACAGAGGCACAGAGACATTTTATTATATCACTCATAATGGAACAAAAACACACTAGGCTTGGAGTAAAGAAGCTTTCATCAACAACAAAATCAAAAGTTTGTTGTTAGTCTTGTTGTTTAGGATAAATTTAGACACAATGTTTTTCTGCTGCCTCTGTTCCTCTCTCCCAGCTCTCTACTGAGGAAAGAAGGGCATATTAGTTGGGAGAGAGACAATTATCCACATGTACATGCACTTACCAATCAACCCGCCCCCTCAATCAAACGAGCCCTAAGCCTCCAGACATCGCCTGACCATGCCAGTGATGCCACAATAGCTATTTTTTCTGTATTTGCTTTGGAGAATGTAGGGGGTGCCTGGACACATTACTGTGCCTGGGGCAGAAATTTTTGTGTTACACCCCTGCTTGTGTACTGCAGTGAAGCAAGGAGGTGGGAGCATCTTGATATGCAAACGTTATGTATTCATGTCATTGAAGGAAACATGATTGGAGTGATGTCCCAGGACACATTAAAGGAGAATTTCATATGCCAAAAAAACTAAATCTGGGGAGAAGATGGAAATTCCAAGAAGACGACCCTAAAAATACAGCCAAAGTAATTCAAGACGGGTTTCTGAAAGAAAGTTAGTTGCACTGCCATCTCCTGACTTGAATCCCACTAAACATTAACAGAGGATTATGAAATTGCGAGTTCATCAGAGGGACCCATGAAACCTTGGGTAACCAAAACTGATCCACAATTCTGCAAAAATATAACCACAAAGCCAAATAATATTATCTGTGTAAATCTGGTAACACTTTACAGTAGGACAATGTTCATAAGGCTACATGACACCTGCATGAACACTCCAATATAAGAAATACTCCAGTATGAATAGTTTGTCATAAAGGTTACATTTGCCAACTTGGACATCAAGGTGATGATGACACTCTCTGGGGTGAAATGACATTGACTTTGTTTATGTCACAGAGACATATTGGTGATAATGTGACAGTGCCTGCTTAGTCAGTCTGTGGGTCTCACTAAACTGCACTTAGTATTTACAAATATTTGCTTGAATGTTTGAATTTTGTGTGAAAGCAACAATAAATGAATACAGACCTGTGAATAAATGAAGAACTGATGTGGAGCATTTCACACAGTAGCTTTCAGTGTGTTTACAGCATTGAGAAAAACAGTACTAGGCAGAGATGTAATGATGGAAGTCTACCAGAAGAGGGCAGATTAATTCTAGATTTGCTGGATTGAGGTGAGTTAAGCATTTTTAAGAGGAAGCTGAAGTGAGAGACAAAGTAAAACTAACGTATAAAAACCTGAGACAGTTTAACTGTGGTATTCTCAGATGGATTGTGACGTCTGTTTCTCATTTTATTATATTCAGAGATTACTTAATATTCAGCACAACAAAGCTACACAACAATAACAACTGATATGACAGTGAAAATAAAGTGAAGAAAAAACTGAATAGATGTACAAAAATGAGACAACCTTGAATCAGAGCTATAATTAAAATCTTTAATAAACATGAACATTCATAGGTCATCATCACATCAAATAAACATTTGAATTGAAATTTCTATGAGTATAATCACAAACACAAGGTACAGAGAACACAGAGTGAAAAGAAAATAATTTACAGTTTATTGGTGTTTAAAAATAAATAAAAAAGAATCATTTTGTTAGCTGGGAAATTAGAGAACTGTGTTATTCTCCTGATCTGCATTCCTCTGTTCTTATAACAGATCCACTGACAAATGTAGGAGGAGTCTTTACATGCTTGAACAGCAGCACCAAATCTCTCCTCATTATCTGAACACTGGAACCACCATGATGTTTCTGTGCTCTCTGACTGTCTTTATCATCATGATAGGTATGAGTTATTAACTACAGCAATAACTGTATGAAATACATTTTTCAGTTTTTATTGAATTTGTGGTGATGTTTGTGTATGGAATATCAGTTATTAGGTAGAGATTTTTGTTTTTAAGAAGAATAAAGGATGCAAACTTTTTGTGATTTTTATCTTCACAGAGAACTGTGTTTCACAGTCAATAGAACCACTGAACAATAAAATACTGGTTCATGCTCTTGAGGATGAGAAAGTTACTCTCTCCTGCAATTATGAAGATCGTGCTATCCCTAACAGTCTGCAGTGGTATCGTCAGTATCCTGGATCCAGACCAGAGTATTTACTGATGATATTGCCAGCATCAAAAGATGTGAGCTACGCAACGCCACGTTTTCCACGACTGGATACTACAGAAAATAACAAAACAGTGAATCTGATAATCTCCTCTGCTGCATTATCAGACTCTGCGCTCTACTACTGTGCCATGGAGCCCACAGTGACAGGAAACCCAGCTACACTGTACAAAAACTCACTGCAGGATGATGCTTTGCATTTTATATTGAGTTTTCTTTCAGATTCCTACTATACTCTACTCCATTTACAGAAAAACATGGTTGGTGAATGAGTTGTAATTTCAAGGTTGTGTGTGTGTGTGTGTGTGTGTGTGTGTAAATTATATATATTAAAAAGAAAGTCAGCAATATTTAACACATGCAAAGATAGAAGGGGAGAAGGGCAGATTTAATTTAGATTTTCTAGATTGATGTGAGTTATTCATGGAAGTTGAAGTGAGGACACAAATAAAACAGCCATAAAATTTAATACTGCAGTTTTATCCTTGTAGTCTCAGATGAACTGCGGCTTCTGTATCTCCCTTAAACTTTTACAGAGTGACAGTTCATGTTTTACATAATTCTGATGCTAAGTTACATTTAAGTAAATAGTCTAGACTAAGGTTGCGATGTGTGGAGCCATCACATGAACAAAACAGTGATTTTCAAATATTCAGACGGTCTGATGTACTTCTGAGAGCAGATACAGTGTAAAGTATGTATTTATGTGATCTCATTATGAGCTCCTGATGAGTTCATAATTAATGTTCAATGTACCTAGACTGGGCATAAAACTGCTTAAAGATCCCTTTTGAATTCCTGATATCATCAAAAGTGACGAGACCATCACAAGAACTCCAAATAATCTAAAGTTAAATGTTCGTACAGTTGTAATGATGAACCCCCCAGAGAGTGATTGAAATCAAGTGCAGGTTTATTGAAGAACTTGAATAATCGTAAACACAGACAGACAGGGTCAAAACCATAAGAGCTTCACATGAAATAAAGCAGAAAGTCCAAAACTAAAATCCAGAAATCAATAACATAATTCATGAGCAAGGAGTCATAACCAGAGAATACATACAAGGAATGTACTGCTCAGAATTGCTAGGAGAAAACATAACAAGACTTTGCACCAAGCTTAGTTCAGGGTTCAACTGTCTGTTCTGCTGCCTCTGTTCCTCTCTCCCAGCTCTCTACTGAGGAAAGAAGGGCATATTAGTTGGGAGAGAGACAATTATCCACATGTACATGCACGTACCAATCAACCTGCCCCCTCAGTCACATGAGCCCTAAGCCTCCAGACATCGCCTGACCATGCCAGTGATGCCACAATAGCTATTTTTTCTGTATTTGCTTTGGAGAATGTAGGGGGTTCTTGGACATATTACTGTGCCTGGGGCATAAATTTTGGTGCTACACCCCTGTTTGCGTTCTACAGTGAAGTAGTTTGCATTGCCATCTCCTCACTTGAATTCCACTGAACAATGAGGATTTCATCAGAGGGACCGATGAAACCTTGTGTAACCAAAACTAAGCAATGGCTCATTTGAGGATTGTGTTTAAGCCATTAAGAAAACAAAAACATGCAGAGATGTAATGATGGAAGTCTACCAGAAGAGGGCAGCTTTAGTCTGGATTTGCTGGTTTGAGGTAAGTTATGCATTTGTAAGAAGAAGCTGAAGTGAAAGACCAACTAAATCAACTATATAAAAATCTGAGATTGCAGTCTAACTGTCATATACTCAGATACGCTCCTTTTCTTGTATTCGGCGCAAACTCAACATCCAGCACAACTTTTAAAAGGTCAGGAAGTGGAGCAGAACAAATATATATAGGCATGCAGTCTGTGCAGGCAAAGGGATTTGGACGACCACCAGTATTGAAAGATATCATCAATCAGGTTCGAGAAACATTTGTGCGAAGCCACAGAAAGTCTTATATTGAACATTTGTGAAGCTTTGTGTAATCAGTTATAAAATCTACATCCCTCTGAATTTCTTGTTTGAATTTTGATTAATAAATCTTGTATTGTTCAACATGAAGTCTATTTAATTTTGTTTGCCCAGGACATGTAGTTACTCAGATATTCACATCTCAAATGATGTCAATTTTTTGGGACACCCTGTATAACAACTAACTAAGTAAAGGGAGCACAAAGTGAGACAATTAAACTGATCACAACTGAGGTCTTAAAAAATTTCTTAAGAGTTAAATGTCAATAACTGTTATTCTCCTGATCTGCATTCCTCTGTTCTTATAACAGATCCACTGACAAATGTAGGAGGAGTCTTTACATGCTTGAACAGTAGCACCAAATCTCTCCTCATTATCTGAACACTGGAACCACCATGATGTTTCTGTGCTCTCTGACTGTCTTTATGATCATGCTAGGTATGTAGACATAAGGCATAACTGTGTGAAATACATTTTTATGTTTTATGTTTTTGACTTTGTGGTGATGTGTGTGTGAAATCTCTTCTTTTTAAAAGAAGAAAAAAGGATGCAAAATTTGTATGATTTTTTTCTTCACAGAGAACTGTGTTTCACAGTCAATAGCACCACTGGAGAACAAAATACTGGTTCATGCTCTTGAAGATGATAAAGTTACTCTCTCCTGCAAGTATAATGATAGTGGAACTCCGAGGAATCTGCAGTGGTATCGTCAGTATCCTGGATCCAGACCAGAGTATTTGCTGATGATCATGCCAGCATCAAAAACTGTGAGCTACGCAACGCCACGTTTTCCAAGACTGAATATTGAACAAAGTAACACTATAGTGAGTCTGACGATCTCCTCTGCTGCAGTATCAGACTCTGCACTCTACTACTGTGCCATGGAGCCCACAGTGACAGGAAACCCAGCTACACTGTACAAAAACTCACTGCAGAATAATCTTTGCATTTTGTTTTGAGTTGCCTTTCTATATATACTATATGGGCAAAAGTTTTATGACACCCCTCCTTATTCAGGTTTTTCAGCCACACTCATTGCTAACAGGTGGATAAAATTAAGCACATAGCCGTGCAGTCTTGGCAGACAAACACTGGCAGTAGAATGGGTAAACGTGGTAAACGTCATTATATATATATAATCCTATTGAAAGTCTATGCAGGACTGTGAAATTGCAAGTTCATCAGAGGGGCTTGGGGAACCATGGGGAACTGAAGAGGGTTTACTTAGGGAAGCAGATCAAAACTGATCCACAAGGCTGAAAATAGTCAGTTATTTCTGAGCTTAAAGTTGTAATTGTTGACAAAGTAAAAATAACTAATAATGTTATTTATGGTGTCTGAAACCTTTTCTTCCTATGACTTTGTAGCTCTTATGTAAACTAAGTTATATATAACATAATATAGAGAATATATAAAGGGTACAGTTTTTAGCTGTTTTTATTTTTGTTTTTTCTCTTTTTAAGAATTATAAGGACTGCTGACAAGTCACAGTGAGGAGCAATGTGATTTCAAAAATGGCTTTCATTTCAGGATTGTGTTTAAGCCACAGATAAAAACAGCATCACATGTAGATGCAATGATGGAAGGCCACCAGAAAAGTGCAGGTTTAATCTGGATTTGTTGTAGTGAGGTGAGTTCAGCACAAACTGGCATATTCAGCAAATCTTTTACAAGATCAGTAAGCCGAGGGGAATAAAGCTACACAACAACAATAAGCTGATTTTCCACTCAGAGTGTCTATGAAAGTGAAATGAAGAAAAAACGGCACAGATCCAAAGAAATCGGTAGCGTAATCAAAGTCAATTAAAAAGCTGAACATTCATCGGCCACATCAAATATACATTAGAATATAAACATCCATGAGTTTAACATAGCAAAAAAGTAAAGAGAGGACAAGGTGAAACAGAACTGAGGCTCAGAAAAAAAGTAATTTTCTTAGAAGTCAAATTTAAATAACTTAATATACTGATCTGCATTCCTCTGTTCTTATAACAGATCCACTGACAAATGTAGGAGGAGTCTTTACATGCTTGAACAGTAGCACCAAATCTCTCCTCATTATCTGAACACTGGAACCACCATGATGTTTCTGTGCTCTCTGACTGTCTTTATGATCATAATAGGTATGCATTATTAACTATTTATATCTATGTGAAATACATGCTTGTTTTCTGTTTTTGACTTTGTGGTGATGATGATGATGATGATGATGATGATGATGATGATGATGGTGTGTGTGTGTGTGTGTGTGTGTGGTAAGTCAGTGATAAGTTGAGTATCAATTCATTCAAGAGAATACAAAAGGATACAACATTCTTGACTTTTTCTTCACAGATGACTGCTCTGCACAGTCAATAGCACCACTGGAGAACAAAATGAAGGTTCATGCTCTTGAAGATGAGACAGTTACTCTCTCCTGCAAGCATAATGAAAGTCGTACTCCTGATAGTCTGCAGTGGTATCGTCAGTATCCTGGATCCAGACCAGAGTATTTGCTGATGATATTGCCAGCAGCAAAAATTGTGAGCCATGCAACCCCACCGTTTCCAAGACTGAATGCTACAGAACATGACAAAACAGTGAATCTGACAATCTCCTCTGCTGCAGTATCAGACTCTGCACTCTACTACTGTGCCATGAAGCCCACAGTGACAGGAAACCCAGCTACACTGTACAAAAACCCATTCTAGGATAATGCTTTGCATAGTTACCTTTCAGATTCTTTTCCTTCCTTAACACAGGCACAGTGTTGGAACTCCATCAGAATTATGCAGGTTTGCTCTAGATTTTTTGTATTTAGATGAGTTCTTTGTTGCATCAGCAGATATTTTTTTTTTCTGAAACTTTATGAAGGATTTTGAAACTGTGAGTCCATCAGAGGGACTTGTGTAACTTGGGGAAATTAAAGAGCATTTGCTAAGACGAATGGATCAAAACTGATCCACAATGCTGCAAAAAAGCTAATTACTACCTAAATCTACTATTTAAAGCTCTAATTGTCAACAAAATCAACAACAAGCATTGTATACTTAGTAATGTTATATATGATGTCTGAAATGATTTCTCTTAATTAATTACTTTATTTCTTTTAAGTCTATATTTGTTCATATATTTATTAGTGATTTTAGTGATTTTTTTTTTAACTACAAAGTCAAAAAATATGATCTAAATTTGATAACACTCCACCGTAAGGCAATGTTCATAAGGCTAAATGACACCTACATAAGCACTTCATGACAACTATATAGGCCTACATAAACATTTAAAAACAGTATGTTCCAATATGATAAGATTGTCATAAAGGTTTCATTTGCCAAGTTTGATGTCAAATTGACAAAACATCTGTCAGGGGATATTGATGTTTTCTGACTTCTTGTTGATCATGACACTTTGTGGGGTGGAATGACATTGACTTTGAAGTTGAGTGCATGTTAAAGTGTTCAAATATTCCATTCTTACTACTTTTTATAAGCATTCCGCCCAAAACTACATGTTGTATTCTCAATAAACTTCTGAACAACTTAAAGACAACTTAGTATTTATAAACATCTCTTTGAATGTTTGGATTCTGCATGAAGCATTAAAAATGCATTTAGGGCTGTGAGCAAATGAGCAACTGACAGAATAATTCACACAATGGTTTTCACTGAAGGATTGTTCTTAGGCAACTGAGACAAACAGTAACACTCAGAGATGTAATGATGGAAGTTTACCAGAAGAGGGCAGCTCTAATCTAGATTTACTGGAGTGGACTGTGTTCTGTGGAGTGAAATGCAAGAGGAAGAGGAAGCAGAAGTGAAGAACCAGTTTAAACAGCTATATAATGATGTGAGACTCTAGTTTTAATGTAATATTCTCAGATGATCTGAGGCGTCTGTTTCTCCTTTTAATGTATTCAGCACATACTGACTTATGCAGTACATCTTTTAAGAGCTCAGTGAGTGGACCAGAACAAAGCTACACAGCAACAGTAAGCTGATTTACTAACATTAAGAATGTCTATGATAATACAATAAAGAAAACGCTGCCTGGATCTACAGAAATCAGACAAATTTGTATCAGTAGGCCATAACACATATACATTAGAATTTACAACGTCATACACAGGGTGTCCCAAAAAAATGACATCATTTCGTAGTCTAATAACAGCCAATTCTCCCTCAAATGATCTCAAATTTTAACAAAATGTGTAAAAACTAACCAAGTTTCATTTTTTATTTATTTATTTATTTATTTTTTCAGGTTGAAGAATGGCGTTCACTAGAAACGAAGAGGCATTTTGTGTATTAGAACATGTTCCAACACCGTCAAACAAGAGTGTGCAGCGTGCATTTTCGAGACAATTCAATAAAATGCACCAAATGGAAAGCAGATTTGGACACGGCACAATAAATTCAAAGAGGCAGGCTGTCTGTGCAGGCAAAGGGATCTGGACGACCACCAGTATTGAAAGATATCGTCAATCAGGTTCGAGAAACATTTGTGCGAAGCCCCAGAAAGTCTTATCTTGAACATTTGTGAAGCTTTGTGTAATCAGTTATAAAATCTACATCCCTCTGAATTTCTTGTTTGAATTTTGATTAATAAATCTTATATTGTTCAACATGAAGTATATTTAATTTTGTTTGCCC
Organism: Colossoma macropomum; assembly: GCF_904425465.1. Lineage (NCBI taxonomy): Eukaryota > Metazoa > Chordata > Actinopteri > Characiformes > Serrasalmidae > Colossoma > Colossoma macropomum. The sequence continues at coordinate 67,880 of NW_023495345.1, forward strand.
AGGACATGTAGTTACTCAGATATTCACATCTCAAATGATGTCTCAAATTTTTGGGGGACACCCTGTATAACAACTAACAAAGTAAAGGGAGCACAAAGTGAGACAATTAAACTGATCACAACTGAGGTCTTAAAATTTTTTCTTAAGGGTTAACTGTCAATAACTGTTATTCTCCTGATCTGCATTCCTCTGTTCTTATAACAGATCCACTGACAAATGTAGGAGGAGTCTTTACATACTTGAACAGTAGCACCAAATCTCTCCTCATTATCTGAACACTGGAACCACCATGATGTTTCTGTGCTCTCTGACTGTCTTTATGATCATGCTAGGTATGTAGACATAAGGCATAACTGTGTGAAATACATTTTTATGTTTTATGTTTTTGACTTTGTGGTGATGTGTGTGTGAAATCTCTTCTTTTTAAAAGAAGAAAAAAGGATGCAAAATTTGTATGATTTTTTTCTTCACAGAGAACTGTGTTTCACAGTCAATAGCACCACTGGAGAACAAAATACTGGTTCATGCTCTTGAAGATGATAAAGTTACTCTCTCCTGCAAGTATAATGATAGTGGAACTCCGAGGAATCTGCAGTGGTATCGTCAGTATCCTGGATCCAGACCAGAGTATTTGCTGATGATCATGCCAGCATCAAAAACTGTGAGCTACGCAACGCCACGTTTTCCAAGACTGAATATTGAACAAAGTAACACTATAGTGAGTCTGACGATCTCCTCTGCTGCAGTATCAGACTCTGCACTCTACTACTGTGCCATGGAGCCCACAGTGACAGGAAACCCAGCTACACTGTACAAAAACTCACTGCAGAATAATCTTTGCATTTTGTTTTGAGTTGCCTTTCTATATATACTATATGGGCAAAAGTTTTATGACACCCCTCCTTATTCAGGTTTTTCAGCCACACTCATTGCTAACAGGTGGATAAAATTAAGCACATAGCCGTGCAGTCTTGGCAGACAAACACTGGCAGTAGAATGGGTAAACGTGGTAAACGTCATTGTATATATATAATCCTATTGAAAGTCTATGCAGGACTGTGAAATTGCAAGTTCATCAGAGGGGCTTGGGGAACCATGGGGAACTGAAGAGGGTTTACTTAGGGAAGCAGATCAAAACTGATCCACAAGGCTGAAAATAGTCAGTTATTTCTGAACTTAAAGTTGTAATTGTTGACAAAGTAAAAATAACTAATAATGTTATTTATGGTGTCTGAAACCTTTTCTTCCTATGACTTTGTAGCTCTTATGTAAACTAAGTTATATATAACATAATATAGAGAATATATAAAGGGTACAGTTTTTAGCTGTTTTTATTTTTTGTTTTTTCTCTTTTTAAGAATTATAAGGACTGCTGACAAGTCACAGTGAGGAACAATGTGATTTCAAAAATGGCTTTCATTTCAGGATTGTGTTTAAGCCACAGAGAAAAACAGCATCACATGTAGATGCAATGATGGAAGGCCACCAGAAAAGTGCAGGTTTAATCTAGATTTGTTGGAGTGAGGTGAGTTGTGCATTTGTAAGAGGAAGCAAAAGTGAGTGACCAACTAAATCAACCATATAAAACCTGAATCTCTGGTTTAATCATGGTATTCTCAGATGGGCTGTGTCTTCTGATTCTCCTTTGAATATGTTCAGCACATACTGGCATATTCAGTACATCTTTTACAAGATCAGTAAGCCGAGCGGAACAAAGCTACACAACAACAATAAGCTGATTTTCCACTCAGAGTGTCTACGAAAGTGAAATGAAGAAAAAACGGCACAGATCCAAAGAAATCGGTAGCATAATCAAAGTCAATTAAAAAGCTGAACATTCATCGGCCACATCAAATATACATTAGAATATAAACATCCATCAGTTTAACATAGCAAAAAAGTAAAGAGAGGACAAGGTGAAACAGAACTGAGGCTCAGAAAAAAGTAATTTTCTTAGAAGTCAAATTTAAATAACTTAATATCCTGATCTGCATTCCTCTGTTCTTATAGCAGATCCACTGACAAATGTAGGAGGAGTCTTTACATGCTTGAACAGTAGCACCAAATCTCTCCTCATTATCTGAACACTGGAACCACCATGATGTTTCTGTGCTCTCTGACTGTCTTTATGATCATAATAGGTATGCATTATTAACTATTTATATCTATGTGAAATACATGCTTGTTTTCTGTTTTTGACTTTGTGGTGATGATGATGATGATGATGATGGTGTGTGTGTGTGTGTGTGTGTGTGGTAAGTCAGTGATAAGTTGAGTATCAATTCATTCAAGAGAATACAAAAGGATACAACATTCTTGACTTTTTCTTCACAGATGACTGCTCTGCACAGTCAATAGCACCACTGGAGAACAAAATGAAGGTTCATGCTCTTGAAGATGAGACAGTTACTCTCTCCTGCAAGCATAATGAAAGTCGTAGTCCTGATAGTCTGCAGTGGTATCGTCAGTATCCTGGATCCAGACCAGAGTATTTGCTGATGATATTGCCAGCAGCAAAAATTGTGAGCCATGCAACCCCACCGTTTCCAAGACTGAATGCTACAGAACATGACAAAACAGTGAATCTGACAATCTCCGCTGCTGCAGTATCAGACTCTGCACTCTACTACTGTGCCATGAAGCCCACAGTGACAGGAAACCCAGCTACACTGTACAAAAACCCATTCTAGGATAATGCTTTGCATAGTTACCTTTCAGATTCTTTTCCTTCCTTAACACAGGCACAGTGTTGGAACTCCATCAGAATTATGCAGGTTTGCTCTAGATTTTTTGTATTTAGATGAGTTCTTTGTTGCATCAGCAGATATTTTTTTTCTGAAACTTTATGAAGGATTTTGAAACTGTGAGTCCATCAGAGGGACTTGTGTAACTTGGGGAAATTAAAGAGCATTTGCTAAGACGAATGGATCAAAACTGATCCACAATGCTGCAAAAAAGCTAATTACTACCTAAATCTACTATTTAAAGCTCTAATTGTCAACAAAATCAACAACAAGCATTGTATACTTAGTAATGTTATATATGATGTCTGAAATGATTTCTCTTAATTAATTACTTTATTTCTTTTAAGTCTATATTTGTTCATATATTTATTAGTGATTTTAGTGATTTTTTTTTTAACTACAAAGTCAAAAAATATGATCTAAATTTGATAACACTCCACCGTAAGGCAATGTTCATAAGGCTAAATGACACCTACATAAGCACTTCATGACAACTATATAGGCCTACATAAACATTTAAAAACAGTATGTTCCAATATGATAAGATTGTCATAAAGGTTTCATTTGCCAAGTTTGATGTCAAATTGACAAAACATCTGTCAGGGGATATTGATGTTTTCTGACTTCTTGTTGATCATGACACTTTGTGGGGTGGAATGACATTGACTTTGAAGTTGAGTGCATGTTAAAGTGTTCAAATATTCAGTTTTTACTACTTTTTATAAGCATTCCGCCCAAAACTACATGTTGTATTCTCAATAAACTTCTGAACAACTTAAAGACAACTTAGTATTTATAAACATCTCTTTGAATGTTTGGATTCTGCATGAAGCATTAAAAATGCATTTAGGGCTGTGAGCAAATGAGCAACTGACAGAATAATTCACACAATGGTTTTCACTGAAGGATTGTTCTTAGGCAACTGAGACAAACAGTAACACTCAGAGATGTAATGATGGAAGTTTACCAGAAGAGGGCAGCTCTAACCTAGATTTACTGGAGTGGACTGTGTTCTGTGGAGTGAAATGCAAGAGGAAGAGGAAGCAGAAGTGAAGAACCAGTTTAAACAGCTATATAATGATGTGAGACTCTAGTTTTAATGTAATATTCTCAGATGATCTGAGGCATCTGTTTCTCCTTTTAATGTATTCAGCACATACTGACTTATTCAGTACATCTTTTAAGAGCTCAGTGAGTGGACCAGAACAAAGCTACACAGCAACAGTAAGCTGATTTCCTAACATTAAGAATGTCTATGATAATACAATAAAGAAAAAGCTGCCTGGATCTACAGAAATCAGACAAATTCGTATCAGTAGGCCATAACACATATACATTAGAATTTACAACGTCATACACAGGGTGTCCCAAAAAAATGACATCATTTCGTAGTCTAATAACAGCCAATTCTCCCTCAAATGATCTCAAATTTTAACAAAATGTGTAAAAACTAACCAAGTTTCATTTTTTATTTATTTATTTATTTTTTTTCTTCAGGTTGAAGAATGGCGTTCACTAGAAACGAAAAGGCATTTTGTGTATTAGAACATGTTCCAACACCGTCAAACAAGAGTGTGCAGCGTGCATTTTCGAGACAATTCAATAAAATGCACCAAATGGAAAGCAGATTTGGACATGGCACAATAAATTCAAAGAGGCAGGCTGTCTGTGCAGGCAAAGGGATCTGGACGACCACCAGTATTGAAAGATATTGTCAATCAGGTTCGAGAAACATTTGTGCGAAGCCCCAGAAAGTCTTATCTTGAACATTTGTGAAGCTTTGTGTAATCAGTTATAAAATCTACATCCCTCTGAATTTCTTGTTTGAATTTTGATTAATAAATCTTGTATTGTTCAACATGAAGTCTATTTAATTTTGTTTGCCCAGGACATGTAGTTACTCAGATATTCACATCTCAAATGATGTCAATTTTTGGGGGACACCCTGTATAACAACTAACAAAGTAAAGGGAGCACAAAGTGAGACAATTAAACTGATCACAACTGAGGTCTTAAATTTTTTTTTAAGAGTTAAATGTCAATAACTGTTATTCTCCTGATCTGCATTCCTCTGTTCTTATAACAGATCCACTGACAAATGTAGGAGGAGTCTTTACATGCTTGAACAGTAGCACCAAATCTCTCCTCATTATCTGAACACTGGAACCACCATGATGTTTCTGTGCTCTCTGACTGTCTTTATGATCATGCTAGGTATGTAGACATAAGGCATAACTGTGTGAAATACATTTTTATGTTTTATGTTTTTGACTTTGTGGTGATGTGTATGTGAAATCTCTTCTTTTTAAAAGAAGAAAAAAGGATGCAAAATTTGTATGATTTTTTTCTTCACAGAGAACTGTGTTTCACAGTCAATAGCACCACTGGAGAACAAAATACTGGTTCATGCTCTTGAAGATGATAAAGTTACTCTCTCCTGCAAGTATAATGATAGTCGTACTCCAAGTAATCTGCAGTGGTATCGTCAGTATCCTGGATCCAGACCAGAGTATTTGCTGATGATATTGCCAGCATCAAAAACTGTGAGCTACGCAACGCCACGTTTTCCACGACTGAATATTGAACAAAGTAACACTGTAGTGAGTCTGACGATCTCCTCTGCTGCAATATCAGACTCTGCACTCTACTACTGTGCCATGGAGCCCACAGTGACAGGAAACCCAGCTACACTGTACAAAAACTCACTGCAGGATGATGCTTTGCATTTTATATTGAGTTTTCTTTCAGATTCCTACTATACTCTCCTCAATTCATAGAACAACATGGTTGATGAATGAGTTGTAATTTCAAGGTTGTGTGTGTGTGTGTGTGTTGTGTGTGTGTGTGTGTAAATTATATATATTAAAAAGAAAGTCAGCAATATTTAACACAAGCAATGATGGAAGGGGAGAAGGGCAGATTTAATTTAGATTTTCTAGATTGATGTAAGTTATTCATGTATAAAATCTGAAGTGAGGACACAAATAAAACAGCCATAAAATGTAATACTGCAGTTTTATACTTGTAGTCTCAGATGATCTGTGGCTTCTGTACCTCCCTTAAACTTTTACAGAGTGGCAATTCATATTTTA